>NW_007252282.1:65521-71306 GCF_000164805.1 Carlito syrichta | reverse complement strand
CTGGGCGACAGAGTGAGACTCCAACTCAAACTCCCCCCCCCCAAAAACAAAAACAAAAACAAAAAAAACCATAGTTACATAGAATTCAGGCCAAGAAGGGAATGGAGGTAGATATATTTTGAGTCGGGGGTCTCACTACAGGAGTATGTCACCATGCCCAGCTAATTTTTTAATTTTTATTTTTGTAGAGATGAGTTCTTGCTATGTTGCCCAGGGCGGTCTCAAACCCCTGGACTCAAGCAATCCTCCTGCCTCAGTCTCCCAGAGTGCTGGTATTACAGGTGTGAGCCACCACGCTGAGACTAGGGTTTATATTTGAACAAGATTCTCCAGCTGCTGTGAGGAGAAAGAATCTTAGTGAGACAAGAGGCCAATGCAATGATCCAGGTGCCAGATGAAGGCAGCATGACAAGGGTGCGGGAAGAGGAGGAGGCTAGTTTCAGTTAGTGTGTGTGTGGGCGGGGGGGGGGGGTGGGTTGCTGGCAGGACTGGATGACCATCCGACTAGGAGTCATTGGGATTACAAGGAGCCCTGGAAGCCCAACCTGCTCTTATCTCTGGGATTCACAGCCATGGACTCTCTCACTCTCTGATGTCAATGGCTTATTAAGGAGATTCTAAGAGATGATATAATAACTCCAGGATTAGAGATGGACATAAAAGTGTCCAACATTGCGCCCAACACACCGTAAGTACTGAACAAACCAACTGCTTTTTCTTCTGTAAGGGAGAGTAGAAAGTCCTGCATATTTGATGTCAGAAGGCTGGTCATTTGGGTCCTGACTCTATCTGCCACTAACTGGGGAACCCTAGACAAGTGATTTCACCTCTCCAGATCTCCCTTCCTTCATCTGCAAGCAGAGATAAGAACACCTAACCCTTCTGGTGGTTGTGAAAATTAAGTGACACAAAGGGGCTCCACCAACTGTAGCAGCAATCATCACACATTAACTAATGTCAGTCTAGAGCCAAGCTCCAGAGGAGGGGCCAAGACTCAGAGAGAAATGGGGGATCCTGCTTCACCTCCTCCTTGCTTCACCTCCTCCTTGTAGCCCACCTCTGGTCCTGCTTTCCCCCAGGCCTGGTCCCTGCCCTTAGCTCCCATCCCTCTGCTAGGCTTCTCCTCAAAGTGCCAACAGAGAGCTGTGTTCACTCTGCCAAGAGTCATTGCCGGGAAGGGAGGAGAGGAGAAATAAATCTTCCTGCCTGGCTCTGGAAAGCAGACTGTTAATTATCTGGGGTTTGCAGCAGCCTGCTTGCTGGGCAAGCGTGTGCTGAGCTGGCTTTGTGGATTAACCCCTTGGCACCTGGGACTGAGGTGGCGGTGTCTGGGTGTGAGCAGCTCTGGGACGGTCCAAGAACAACTTGAGGGAGACTGGGCATGGTTTCTGGAGCCTTCTGAGAGAGTCTGATTCAGGGGAAACATTCAGGAGGATGAAACAGAATGATTTCAGGGTCAGGGTTTCAGGTTTACTTCATTCAGCTTGTCCAGACCTGCTGTCCCCCAGACTCCTGCCCAGGAATAGAGCCCCCAAAGGAGTGACTAGGATTAAAAGCTCAGCTTGCAGGTTGAGGTGTGAACAGTATCCTGTGTGGGGCTGGACTAGGGATGCCTTCTCACCTCAGTCCCCTCTGGCTTTTTTTGGGTAACAGAAACCTATCCTAGAGGCCCACCTCCCAGAAGAGGGGAGCCCAGATCCCGGTCCCTGCTAGGTGTGACTGGTTAGGAAACAGGTTTGGGTTGACTATGAGAATTCACATGTGGACATACCTGTGTGGTTTGGTCAACACTTTCCCACATTTTCTCATCCAGTGAGTCCCACAATAAAACCTGTGAAGAGAAAATCAGTCCCTGTGAGAGCTGTTCAGATCCAGGCTCTGTTCTGGGACAATCACTTCACCTCTCTGAGCCTCATCAACCTTGTCAGAGAAGAGCAACCTGCCCTGGCAGTTTTGCTGTGAGGCTTAAATGAAACCCTGGATTTAAAAAGCTCAGTAGAAGGCTGGGCGCAGTGGCTCATGCCTATAATACTAGTACTTTGGGAAGCTAAGGTGAGAGGATTGCCTCAGCCCATAGGTTCAAGATCAGCCTGGGCAACTTGGCGAAACCTCATCTCTACAATAAGTCAAAAAATTAGTTGAGTGTGGTGGCACATGTCTATAGTTCCAGTTACTTGGAAAACTGAGGTGGAAGGATTGCCTGAGCCCAGCAAGTTGAGGCTGTGGTGGCCATGAGCGTGCCACTGCACTCTAGCCTGGGTGACAGTGAGACTCCAACTCAAATAAATAAATAGCCTGGTAGTGCCTGGCATATAGTCAACTCCTCCCTCAAATTCCCATTTTACAGAAGAGGAAAACAAGGCTCAGTGAGCTACCAAAATCTAATACTCTAAATGCTAAAAATAAAATAAAATCATACAAACGCACAGTGAGTGTGTGTCTATGTTGTATTTCACTCATTCACGAGAAAATGATCAAGATGGCAAAACTGGTTCACAGGACTCGTTGATAAGAGTCCAGGAAGCACAGAGAATCTTGGGACAAGATTGCCAGGGAGAGTCCAAACTGACAAGCGTCCTGCAGTGCATGACCTGCATAACCTTTGAGGGTGAGTTCCACTACTCAGAAGTTATTTGACAAAAATCACTTGTATCTTATCTGCTTTCTACAAACTAGCACCTTAGTTCTCAGACTCACAAAATGTTTGAGCCCTGATGCTTAGAGGGAGTGAAAAGTCAAACAAAGTGACCCTCCCTTAGGGAGTCACATGATTGCTTGGGGGCTTGTCACAGTGGAACAATAAAGGCCTCGAAGTCTCCTCACTGCCTCTCTTCCAAGTTTTGTATAGTTTTCTTAATAAAGTCAGGTGCTCATAGGCTGGCCAATGGAAGGATTAACCTTCCAACATGTGTCAGGATTACGTCTGAGTAAAGAATTTCATATCTTAGGCTGATGGTAAGAAAGTGAAGAGCCAGAAAAAGGGTGTGACTTAGTCAAAGTTACTCAGTCGTGCCTGGGAGAGGAGCAGAGACCAGAACCCACTCTCCCCAACCTCCATCCCGGGTTCCCTGGATGGTTTCCCTGGCCCTGCACCAGGTGGGGGCTAAGTGGGTTACCCACTATGAGCAGGACCTGCTCAGCATCCTGGTGGGGCTCAGGTGGACAGACTCACTCCAGCTGGAGCTGACTGACATTGCAGAGTCTTGTGGAGATGTACCATGTCTTGGAATTATCTGTGCTCAAGCAAGAGAGAGCTGAGCCCCTGGAGCTGCCTGAAACTTCCAGCCCCCTCAATTGCTGATTCTGAGGAGAGACACCCAGGCAGCCCAGAGTTGGAGGAACAAACAGCAGCAAAGAAGCAGCAGATGGGTTTCCACGGTGATCATCGCCTGCAGTCCTAGCAGTCCTAGTGCCTTCTTTCTTCCTGAACGGAGGTGGAGGTGCAGCAAGAACAGGGACACGGGGGCGGGAAACCCAAGTCCTGATCTACCCCACGTGGGGAACCACCCCGCCAAGCAGTGCTCCAGTCCCTTCCTCTCTGAAGTCTAGAGTCATTCCTTCCGAAGATTCCAGGCGCAGCCTGAAGAGGAAGGAAAGCCCAAGCTTAGATGAAACACGGTGTTCTTAGCTCCCATTTTTCTGCCTGCAGGAAGTACCTCCATGCCTAGGCAGCCCCCGGGCAGCTGTGACACCACCACAGCTATGACACAAACACTCAGTGCACCTCCTTGTCCTCAAATCCACATAAAGGCTTGTTTGAACCCTGCCCTGCAAGAAACAATTTTCTACCTCCTCCAGGGAGTCTCCTACACTGAACCAAAGGCCAGGCCTTTTCCTCCTCCTCCTCTTCACTGCTGTCCTCTCCTTCCTGCCCTGGCTTATTCTCATCTCCCCAAAGTGTTGGCTTCTCTCGCATTGATAAGAACCCAGGTATAGGATGGGAAGTCCTGGTGGCATTGATGAGCACTAGAGAGAGGGATGGAGGCCCCGGTGCCCTTGACCGATCCCCTTGATCTATTTTTAAGATGAGCCCTTCTCTTCCTCCATCCAAGCCCCGGGGCAACCATGTGAATCTCAGTATAGGCAAGCTCCAATGCCAGCTAGTCGCAGAGCCTCCCCTTAAGGGGTGAAGGTAGGAGAAGGCTTGTGTGTGTGCCGTGGATGTGAGCCAACCAGGTGCCCAGGGCTCACCAGCTGGCCTTGGCCTCCAAGCTATCCTGATTTTGTCTGTCTATTCACTCTTCAACTCATTCAACAGGCGTTGGTCGGATAGTGGTTATATCAGTGATGCGGATGGGAAGGATGAATGCGACCCAGTTGCTACCTCAGAACCGGACTCCTAATCTTCTTCCCTAGAACTGCTCTCCGTCAGCCTAGTCAATGTCAGTTGGTGACAGTTCCACTCTGCCTGTGGCTCAGAACAAATTTCACATCCAATCCAGCAAACCTGTTTTTGTCCTGACTCACAATATATCCAAAATTCAACTCTTTCTCACTGCTTCCACCCCTACTTCCCTGGTCTATGCCACCGCCATGGCTCACCTACATTATAACCTGGCCCCTCAGGGCTCCCTGCTGCTGTCCCTGATCCTACAGCTGGCCTCTTCCTGGAGTCTGAGTGGCACTGTGAAAACAAGGTCAGAGTGTGCCCTTCATGTGGTAGGCACACTCCTGCCCCAGAACCTGTGCTCTGGCTGTTCCCCCTGCTCAGAATGATCTTCCCTAGAAACACAGTCCACTCACTCTCTTGCCTTACCTCCTCCATCTACTCAGTGAAGGCTTTTTGGTGAGGCCTGCCCTAATCCCAGCTAACATCACAGTTGTTGCCAAATAGTACCTGAGGTCGTTATTCATTTTGCTTCTTGCCTATTTTCCCTCCCTGGAAGTAAGCTCCAGGAGAGCAAGATTTTGTCTGCTTTGTGCACTGTCCTGAGGACCTACCTGGCCCACAGTAGAGGCTCATTCAGTAGCTGTGGAATGAGTGAGTGACTTGTGGGGTGACAGTCCAGTAAAAAAAAAAAAAAGCTGACCCTGCCTCCACTCTTGCCATTTCCTGTCTGTTCCCACACAGTCACAGTAATTTTTCTATTTTTTTTTTTTTGAGTCAGAGTCTCACTCTGTCACCCAAGCTGAAGTACAGTGGCACCCTCATGGCCACCACAGCCTCGACCTGCTGGGCTCAAGTGATCCTTCCACCTCAACCTTCCAAGTAGCTGGAACCACAGGCATGCGCCACCACACCCAGCTAATTTTTTGATTTATTGTCTCACCAAGTTGCCCAGGCAGGTCTCGAATCCCTGAGCTCAGGCAATCTCTTGCCTCTGCCTCCCAAAGTGCTGGGATTACAGGCATGAGCAACCATGCCCAACCCACAGTAACTTTTCTAAAAAACACATGGCTGTCCTTTGGATCTTAGGGGAAGTATCACTTCCTTGGAAGTCTTCCCAAACCCCCTGGGCAAGGCAGTCCCTCTATTTACTCCATAGTCCCCTCTGTGGTTAAAGGAATGGACTTCCTGCATCCAAATCCTGGCTAAGCTGTGGGCATTTAGGCAAGGGACGTAAGCTCCCTTGGCCTCAGTTTTCTCATCTGTGAAATGTGGAAAATCATAGTATCCCCCCATAAGGCTGAGAAGGCAGGCTTGGCACATAGAAAGTGTGATCTCGCCTTGGGAGGCTGAGGTGAGTGGATTGCCTGAGCCCACGGGTTCGAGACCCGCCTGGGCAACTTGGCGAGACCTCATCTCTACAATAAATCAAAAATGAGCCAGGCGTGGTAGTGCGCG
>NW_007252282.1:57633-65408 GCF_000164805.1 Carlito syrichta | reverse complement strand
TCCAGTCTAGGGGACAGAGTGAGACTCCAACTCAAAAAAAAAAAAAAAAGAAAGAAAGTGTGATCTGTGAGAATGTTGGCTATTCCTCTTCCTCAGTGTTGTGGTGCCTGGCACAGAACCTAGCCCAGAGATCACACTCCCAAGTACTTGTTAGATGAATGAATGTATGTGGGGACAGAGCCATGAAGAAATGGCATGAGAATCTGAGGAGGAGCACTGGAGAAGCCTCCTGGAGGCGGGAGCACTCAACTAACTCCTGCAGGGTGGGGAGGAGTTAGGAGGAGCTTGCCAAGCGGGAGGGACGAGCACGGCGAACCTGATATGTGCTGGGGTAGCAGTCCATCACAGGGTGACTTACCCATCAGTGCCAAGAGGCCGGTTTCCCCTTCGTTGGCCATTCTGGGGACAATCGGGTGAATGAATTGTGCCCACCCTCAGATTGGTTGGTTACTCACCAAGGGCATCATGTTGCCATGATGACTACCTCATCTGGTGAGCAGCCTTCGAGATCAGGGAAGGAAAGCCAGGGAAGGAGGCCACCACTTGTGGAAGGACCCCCCGGGGATGAGTCTGGGGTTGATTAGGCAATCATCTCACAGCTGATATTGTGTTCATTTGAGAGATAAGAGGTACCCTCTCCAAGTCTGCTGCCTCCCTGTGGCCTCCCTCATCAGCCTGGGCTTCCTGGTAGCCAGCGTGTGTATCTCCTCCATCTCCCCAGACATTCCTCCATGGATGACATCACCCACTCCTGACTTCCCTCACAGAGCACAGACCAAGGAACTGACTAAGGGACTCCGGCAGTGGGATGTGGACTAAGAGAGGCAAGAGCAGGAAGAACTTCCCTTATGGACTGGAGCAAGAAACTGGGCGATTGGGCATGGTGGTGCTGGAGGCAGAGGGACCACTCTTGGGGTCAGGTGGGGCCATCTTTTTTTTTTTTTTTTTTTGAGTCGAAGTCTCACTCTATCGCCCCGACTGGAGTGCAGTGGCATGCTTCTGGTCACCGCAGCCTCGACTTACTGGGCTCAGGCAATCCTTCCTCCTCAGCCTTCCAAGTAGCTGGAATTACAGGCGTGCGCTACCACACCTGGCTAGTTTTTTTATTTATTGTAGAGCCAAGGTCTCACCAAGGTGCCCAGATTGGTCTTGAACCCCTGGGCTCAGATAATCCTCTCACCTCGGCCTCCCAAAGTGCTGGGATTACAGGCTTGAGCCACCGTGCCCAGCCAGGTGGGGCCTCCTTGCCCAATTTCCCCACCCGAACTCCTCACTCATCTCATCTGTTGACTTCTTTATCTGCACCCATGGTCGGAAGCTCAGGGTAAAGATCCCCACCCTGCTACTTTTTAGCTGGGTCACAAGCTGAGTATCACTTTTCTCATCTGTAAAAAACGACAGATAAACCTCTGCCTTGGAGGGTTGCTGGAGGATTTAGAGAGACAGAGGCTGTGATGGCTCATGGCCAACTGCAAGGTGTGGTACCCGCTGGTTCATATTTTTAACAATTGAGGAAACTGGTTTGGAAGGGGTTAAGTGGAGACCCTGCCTCCCAGCCAGGAGCAAATCAGGGCTGGCAGGGGAGGAGCCAGGAGCCCGAGCCAGGCTGCTGCTAGGAGAGAGATCTAGACCCGCCAGATGCCGCCTGGAGAGAGACTGGAGGAGACTCCAGCAGGGATTGGGGGGCTTGGCGCAACGACCCTGGCCTCTACACCGTGATAACTCCAAGCCAGAGGGTGCAGGGTGGCTGCTGGGCTGGGGAAGGAGGGGCTGGGCTGTCTGAGCTGGGGGCAGCGGCAGGGTGGAAGGGACCCCAGGCAGGGGACATCGGCTGCACCCAGGCTCTGACCTCAGCTGACTCTGATGGCCCACATGGGGTGCAAGGTCTAATTTTAGCTCCAGCCACAAGGCTTACAGCCCAGGAGTGGCTGCCAGCGGGCACCGGGGTGGCCAGGGCTGCTCAGGCAAGAGGAAGAGTGGGAAGACCAGCCCTGCTTCCCTCCAGGCTGTCCCTGGCCACGTTGCCCCTGAGGGATCCCAGCTGGTCCCCTATGGCCTGGCTGACAGCCCTCCTCTCAGTTGAGGGCAAGGTCAGGGGGTGCAACCAGGAGGGTAGAGGGACACGGCCTTGCCTCCTGGGCAGGGGTTGCATCAGCCTGAGTCTAGCCCAGGGACTGGGGGCCCTGCTAGGAGGAAGAAGTTTAACTTGGTTGTCCAAAGGGCGAGCAAGCAGAGTTCTGAGCGCAGGAAGGCAAGTCCAGCAAGCTGGGTGCTGCCTGGCTGCCTCATGTCTGGCTGGTGACTCGCTGTTTGACCTCAGGCAGACAGCCTGCTCCCGATGGGCCTCGGTCTTCCCATCTGTACAATGAGAGCGCTGGATTATTAGAAGACCGGTCGACTTTTCTCCCACCCCAGGGCCCTGCTCTTCCTGCTCCTGGCAGAGGCCTCCCAGCATCCCCAGTCCTGGCTGTGGGTGGCCACATGCAGTCGTGGAGAAGAACGTCCCTCTGGCTGGCACTATCAGCCTCCTGGCTTCTCCTGGTCCTCCTGGGAGGCTTCCCCCTTCTCCGCGTGGCAGTGCCCCCCAGACCTCGGTCAGTGGCCCCCCAAGGCTGGCCCCACTGGCTGGACGCAGAGCTCTTGCAGAGTTTCTCCCAGCCTGGGAAGCTCCCAGAAGATGCCCCTCAACCTCCTCAAGCCCCTCGTAGTGGCAGCTGCAACTGGGGAGCCTGCTTTGACACCTCGAGGTGCAGGGGTGATGGCCTCAAGGTATTCGTGTACCCAGCGGCTGGACCCATCTCTGAGACTCATCGCAGGATCCTGGCTTCCATTGAGGGCTCCCGTTACCACACGTCCAGCCCCACTGAGGCCTGCCTCCTCCTCCTCCTCAGCCCGGACGCCCCAGCTGAAGAGTGCAGCCCGGTGCCTCCGTGGTGGAACAGGGGCAGGAACCATCTGGTTCTCTGCCTGCACCCAGCCCCCTGCCCCTGGACCTACCAGCTGGGGCAGGCTATGGTGGCCAAGTCCAGCCCCATGGTGGACTCTTTCCGGCCTGGCTTTGACGTGGCCCTCCCTTTTCTCCCTGAAGCCCACCCGATGCGAGGTGGGGCTCCTGGCCAGCTGCGGCAGCACAGCCCCCAGCCTGGGGTAGCCCTGCTAGCCCTGGCAGGGGAGAAGGGTGGATGGCACCCAGCTGGCGCCGACACCTCCGCCTGCCCCTGGGATGGGCGCTGTGAGCAAGACTCTGGATCCAAGCAGTAAGTGAAACTTTCCCCTTGGGACTGGATGGGAGGGGGACTGTGATAGGAGCAAGCCCAGAGACCAGGTAGATGGCAGGATTGAAGTGGGAGAACCAGCTGGTCTTGGCAAATTTAGGTTTCAGCTGCAGCAGGAAGGAGTCAGGTTAGACACAGTAGAGAGCACTTCCATCAAGATGGTGATTTGCCTCAAGGAGTGTGAAAGGCAGGTATTTGTTCTTCCTTGTGGATCTTTAAAAACATAAAACAGACACTCCTACATACTCCCTTTCCCTTATTCCAAGCCTCCTACCCTAACAGTTTATTTAACATTCACTTGTATGGTGCTTGCTCTGTGGTATGCATTTTTATAAACAGTGATTATAATAAAATAATACTAGTTGCTATTGCTTAAATGTTTGTGTACCAGACACTAAAGCTCAGAGAGGTTAAGTCATTTATCTGAGGCTATCCAGCCAGAAAGAGCTATATTTTAATCCAGAATCGGTTGTCTCTAAAGCCTTCAGCATGAAGTCCTGGGTTTTAAGCAAGTGTTTATGACCAACCCCATCAAATGACTGGGGCGGGGGGGCATGGAGATTAGTAACTGGTCACAGTCAGAAGCTGCTCCTGTGTCTAATTTTGGGGATTAACTTCTCTGGGGAAACGGTTTTTGGTTATAGCAAATATGACATAGATCAGATCTAAAGAAGAACTTCCTGTCAGTGAGAGGCCTGAACATATGTAAGAGGGTGGGAACCTGTGGGACCTGACGAGCATGTGCAGAAGCTTCTCTCCACCCAGCTTAGTTGGGGTGACACACCCCAGGTGATAAAGCAGTTAACCCCTAAGCACCCTAACCTCTTTGCGTCCCTAGGCAGCCAGCAGTCTCCAAAGGCCAGCAGGCAGAAATGGAAGGCTCTCCAGGGCCCTTGGGACTGAGGGTGCTCTTCTCATGCCCCCAGGGCAGACCTCAGCTGGAAGCTGGCATGCTGGTGCCCTTCCTTTGCTCCCTCCCTCAGGTCCCTCTCCTTGTCCTATGCTGGAACAACATTGCTATTCTGAGCTCCACTCCCTCCCAGGAATTCTCGTCTCTGCTTGGGGTTCCCAGGGCTTCTCTAGCCAAAGGGCTCTTGTGGGAATGAAATCCCTCCAGCTCCCGAAGGCACATGGAAGACTTTAGGGATCCCTAATAGCCAGGGGCAAGAATGGGTCGCCCTGTCACCCAGGGTCCTTCTGCCAGACCTCCCCTAGCAGGAATACTCATAGAAACCAGAAAAGTCAGGGATCTCCCAAGCCCCTGAAACTCAGAGCTCAGATGAAGCTCACCTTTGGTGACAAGGTTCTCCATTCACCATGCTCTCTTTCACTTTTCTGATTTGGTACTCAGCTATTCTTGCTTACAGGAAGTTCCTCTTTCGGTGGACTTTAGTGACTGCTAGGTGCAGTTGGTTATTGGTGAACCTAAAAGCTATTTCAGTATGAACTTTTTTTTTAATCTCTCTTGAAGCTTGAGAGACTCCTATGTCTGTTAATTCCTTTCCTCTTAAGGTTCTGGATTTTATTTTATTTTTATTTTTATTTTCTTTGAGTTGGAGTCTCACTGTTGCCCAGACTGGAGTGCAGTGGCCGCTCCTGGCCACCGCAGCCTTGACCTGCTGGGCTCCGGCAATCCTTCCACCTCAGCCTTCTGAGTAGCCAGAATTACAGGTATGCGCTACCACACCCGGCTGATTTTTTGATTTATTGTGGAGATGAGGGCTCACCAAGTTGCCCAGACTGGTCTCGAACCCGCGGACTCCGACAATCCACTCACCTCAGCCTCCCAAGGCGTGGGATTACAGGCTGAGCCACCGAGCCCGGCTGATTTTATTTTATTTTTTATTTTTATTTTTTGAGTTGGAGTCTCACTCTGTCACCCAGGCTGGGGTGTAGTGGCATGTTACAGCCACCACAGCCTCAATCTGCTGGGCTCAGGCAATCCTTCCACCTCAGCCTTCCAAGTAGCTGGAACTACAGGCACGTGCCACCATGCCTGGCTAATTTTTTGATTTGTTGTAGAGATGAGTTCTCACCAAGTTGCCAAGGCTGGTCTCAAACTGCTAGGCTCAGGCAATCCTCTCGCTGTGTGTAGCGGAGGGGCTCCCGAAATGCTGAGATTACAGGCTTGAGCCACTGCGCCCAGCCCCCAGTCTAAACTTCTTTGAGAAACTAAGAGTTAGGGAGTTGCACACTAAATGTAGGAGCTCACTAAATGTTTATTGGTGGATCTAAAATTGGCCGGAGCTGGCCACGGTCTTTTTCTCTAAACTGCGTGGGTCACCCTTTGAGTAGTATTTCTGATACGTTTATTTCCAAGGTATGAAGCTTGGCAGCCTTTCATTGTTCTCTGAACCTTAAGGTGTTTTGTTTTTGGCCTCAGTTTCCCTGCGGGTGATAAGACCTGTAATCTCTGGAGTAGCTTGAGCCTCAATTTCCCAGAAATGCCAGGCAGCTGCCTGGGCGAGACAGTATAGGGACAGAGTGAGAGAGGTAGCCTGAATAAACAAGTGCTGACCAGAGAAAGAGGCCATTCACAGTCCCTGCCACTGTCCCACATTTAGACAGCTGGCCGGAGAGGGGGAGGGAAGGAAGTGATATTTGGGAAGTGCCTGCCTTGGGTTAGGTGCCATGGGGGGCACTTTTACCTATGTCACTCCTGATCCCCTTGCGTGCTCTTCAAGGGAGGTATTATTATCCCCATTACAGGGAACAGGACACTGAGGCTCAGAGAAGTGGAGTGAGTTAGCCAAAGGCCTTTGGTGACAAGGCTCTCTGTTCTCCAGGGCTCCTCACTTTTCCCATCAAGCGCTTGGAAGCTGTGAAGTTGGGATCAAACCCTGTGCTCTGACTCCAAAGCTCATGTTTTTCCACCTTGGTTGAACAGTCTCCTGTTGCTTTGGAATGACTCTCCACCCATTCAAATGGTTATTTATTCATTTTTATGAATAAGTAATTCATTCACATGGTACAAAATTCCAAAGGTACAAAAGGGTGTATGGTTAAAAAGTCCCCCTCCCACTCCTCTCTCCTGGCCACCCAATTTTCCTGCCTAGAGTCAAACACCATTTATAGTTTCTCATGTGTCTTTTCTGAGAAACTCTGTGTGTTTATGTTTTTAAAAAACATAAATTCGGCCGGGCTCAGTGGCTTAACCTGTAATCCCAGCGCTTTGGGAGGCTGAGGTGAGTGGATTGCCTGAGCCTGCGGGTTCGAGACCCACCTGGGCAACTTGGCGAGACCTCATCTCTACAATAAATCAAAAATTAGCTGGGCGTGGTAGCACGCGCCTGTAGTTCCGGCTACTGGGAAGGCTGAGGCAGAAGGATCGCTGGAGCCCAGCAGGTCGAGGCTGCGGTGGCCAGGAGCGGCCACTGCACTTCCGTCTGGGCGACAGAGTGAGACTCCGACTCAAAAAAAAATAATAATAAAAATAAAAATAAAATAAAATAAATAAAAAACATAAATTCAATGCATTTTTTTTTGAGTTGGAGTCTTACTCTGTTGCCCAGGCTGGAGTGCAGTGGCACACTCACAGCTGCCACAGCCTCGACCTGCTGGACTCAGGCGATCCTTCCACTTCAGTCTTCCTAGTAGCTGGAACTACAGGCGCATGCCACCATGCCCAGCTAATTTTTAAATTTATTGTAGGGATGAGGTCTTGCCATGTTGCCTAGGCTGGTCTCAAACCCATGGGCTCAGGCAATCTTCTCTCCTCCGCCTCCCAGAGTGCTGGGGTTACAGGTGTGAACCGCACCTAGCTTCAGTGCGTTTTTTTTTTTTTGAGTTGGAGTCTCACTCTGTCACCCAGGCTGGAGGGCAGTGGCAGGCTCACAGCCACTGCAGCCTTGACCTGCTGGGCTCAGGCGATCCTTCCACCTCAGCCTTCCAAGTAGCTGGAACCACAGTTGTGCACCACCATGCTCGGCTAATTTTTTGATTTATTGTGTAGATGAGGTCTCACCAAGTTGCCCAGGCTGGTCTCAAACCCCTGGGCTCAGGAAATCTCGCCTCCACCTCCCAAAGTGTTGGGATTACAGGCATGAGCCACCTTGCCCAGCCTTGATGCATTTTTTAAAGTCCCCCAGCTATATGCATTGGGCACAGACGGTGCAATACCTAGGGTCCATGATGCTTTTAGGGGCCCATGAAAGTATTTTTGGTTCTTGGCCAGGCTCGGTGGTTCAGCCTGTAATCCCAGCACTTTGAGAGGCCGAGGGGAGTGAATTGCCTGAGCCTGCGGGTTCGAGACCAGCCCGGGCCACTCGGCAAGGCTGCGTCTCTACAATAAATAAAAAATTAGCCGGGTGTGGTAGTGCACACCTGTAGTTCCGGGTACTTGGAAGGCTGAGGCGGAAGAAGCATTAAAAAAAAGTATATTTAGCCGGGCTCGGTGGCTCAGCCTGTAATCCCGCGCCTTTGGGAGGTTGAGGTGAGTGAATTGCTTGAGCCCATGGGTTCGAGACCCGCCTGGGCAGTGAGACCTCATCTCTACAGTAA
>NW_007252282.1:47452-57547 GCF_000164805.1 Carlito syrichta | reverse complement strand
GGAGTGGCCACTGCACTCTAGTCTGGGCGACAGAGTGAGACTCCAACTCAAAAAAAAAGAGTATATTTGATAATTGTATTAGTATAAAAAAAAAACAATATTATACATGAAAACATTTTTTCTACCTAAAAGTTCTCTTTTTTTCTTCTGATTTTCAAGAACTGAAAATACTTTCTTTTATTTTTATTTTTTTGAGTTGGAGTCTCACTCCGTCGCCCAGGCTGGAGTGCAGTGGCACACTCACAGCCACTCCAGCATCGACCTGCTGGGCTTCGGTGATCCTTCCTCCTCAGCCTGCCAAATAGCCAGAACTACAGGCGCGCACTACTGCACCCAGCTTATTTTTTATCTATTGTAGAGATGAGGTCTCGCCAAGCTGCCTGGACTAGTCTTGAACCTGCGGGCTCCCAAAGTGCTGGGATTACAGACTGAGTCACTGAGCCCGACCAATTTTTAAATTTTTTACGGAAGGAGGGACTGGAAGGCCAAAGTGCCTAGGGCACAGAGAAGTCACGGTGTGGCCCTGCCCATGGCCAGGCTCCAGTAAGCCCCACAGCCATGGTTGAGCCAAGCTGACCACCCTTGGGCACCAAGGCCCTGAGTCCATGGCAGGTACTTTACATGGCCACAGAATCCTAAGATTTTGCCAGTGATCACCACATAGATGCACATGCTCCTCTATAACATACCGCACCCCACACAGGTGCTTATCTGGCCTCTGCTTATTTACTTTTGCTGATGGGGAACTCACTCCCTCCCAAGACCACCCACTGACTGTATTGTCAGCCAGCTGTGTTACTAGAATTTGTGCTGAAACTGATCTCCTAGACGCTAGGTCCACTGGTCCCAAATCTATTCTCTCATGCTGCACAGAACATTCATTCATTTAGCTGCCACCAAGTGCCATTCCCCACCTCAGAGGCCCAGGACACTGAGATGGGGATACACCCATGGAGGCATAGCCCCAGTCTCAGGCAGCTCAGTCCTGGAGGAAAGACACACAGGTCAATAGTTTGATACACATTGCCAAGCAGAGAGAGACTGCACAAGTGCTTGTCTAGCTCCTCTACTTAAGACCTGTGCGACCTCTTCGAGCCTCAGTTTCCTCATCTGTGAAATGGGATAATAATAGCACATACCTCCCATCTCATAGAGTTGATGTGAGAATGAAGTGAATTAATGTATGTGAAGTGCTTAGAATAGGGCCTGGAACAAAGCTCAGTAAATGTTAAGTAGAAGCATTATTACTACAGCACACCAGGGGGTGGGAGCAAAGAGAGCCATCTCAGGAGAGATCAAGGAGGGCTTCCCAGAGGAAGTGATTCAGATTAGACATCAAGACAGAGCAAGAGGAATTCCTCAGGCTGGCAAGGCATGGAGGGATGCTCCAGGGTGAGGGGAAAGGGAAAAGGATTTGTAAAGGCACAGAGGAGGGAAGAGTGGAGGTTAGGGGCTCAGGAGTACAGTTTATTTAGCAGGCTCTTCGTCTCTCCTTGGGCTCCTTGAAGCCTTCGTAGAGGGGTTTTGGGTTCCTTAGAACTTTGCTGGGGGGCAAAGGGGAACTGTATTTGATTGGCTGGCACTGTCACTTCTAATGAGGTGGAGCAGGTTCTGATGTTTGACTTGCGGCTTCTTCCAGGGGATGCCTGGTGGACACCTGAGCATCCGATGGAGGAGAAAGAAGGCTGGGGTTCCCTAAGGAGCAGCTCTGGGCTAGTTCGATAATTGGGGTCAGTCAGGAGTTGGCATATCTCCATTCTAGTCCCAGCTCTGCCCCAACACTTTGTGTTAGCCTGAGCCAGTCCTTGGGTCTCCCTGGGGCCCAGTCTCCCCGTCTGTCCAATGGGAGTTGGCCCGGAGGCTGCCTACGTACTCCCAGGTCTACTTCCTGGAGGTTCTGGCTCAGAACCAGATAGGCTGTAGCTGAGAAGGCTCCCAGGACCCTCTGAGCCTAGTCACCAGTCCCACTCTGAGCAGGCCTGTGTCCTGGCCTCCCCAAATCTACCTCACCCAGCTAGGTCACAGGCAGTGGTTCCCTGAACGGGCAGTCCCAGAGAGGTGGCTCTGAGAGGCCTGTGGCACACAGGCACACACAGCCTGAGTGTGGCCCTGGGCTGGGGAGGAGGTGGGAGGAACAGAGGAGGCCTGTCCTCTGGGCAAGGGGGCCTCTGGACAAGAGCTTCCTGTGTGGTTCTAGGCTGGGGGCCCAGTCTACCTCATGACAGAGAAGCTTTTCATGGGCCTGGCTCTCAGTATGAGGGGAGGCTGGGCATGGAGGCCACTCAGGTGAGGGGTGCCCCAAGGGTCTGCATGGGGCAGGGTGGGGGGAGGGCAGACTTGTGCATGTCCAAGTCAGACAGGGCCTTAAACATCAGATCCCACCGCCTCCCATTTTGCAGATGAGAAAACGGAGGCCCAGAGAAGGCAAGGGCAGTATCTACAGCCACCAAGGGCAGAGGCAGAGCTGCCACCCAGGGCTTCTGCCTTCTAGTCCAACCGTAGACACGGGCTGGTGTGAGGCTTGCATTCGCCAGTGGTGGTGTATGGTCATGCATGTGCATGAATGGGTCTGCATACTGTGAATGTGGGAGTGTGGGGGCTACTGGGGAGCCAGGTGGAGCGAGGGGCGGCTGTGCAGGACCCTCCTCACGTGCCTCCTTAGGGCCCAGCACAGGGAAACGCTGCCCAACGCCACCTTCTGCCTAGTCCCCGGCCGCCGTCCTGAGGCCTCCTGGCGCTTCCTCCAAGCCCTGCAGGTACAAACGTTACTTGAGCATCACTGCCCTCTGTCCCTCACACTCCTGAGCTGGTAGGGTACTCTGGGCCTGGGTCGATAGGAAGGGTCAGTGAGTTGCCCACTTCCTTACTCTGAGGCTCAGGTATGCCTGTGGCCACATCCCCACACCCTCTGCAGAGCAACACCTTGCCCCCTCCAAGAAAACATATTACTCTCCTCTTGGCCCCTTGCCCCCGAGAGCAGCAGCTACTGACTTGGAACTGGGAGGGGGTGAGTATGCTCAGGGTGGGCCTGTATTCCCAGTGACCTCCTTGCTTCCCAGGCTGGCTGCATCCCGGTGCTTCTCAGTCCCCGCTGGGAGCTGCCCTTCTCCGAGGTCATTGACTGGACCAAGGCGGCCATCGTAGCTGACAAGAGGCTCCCATTTCAGGTAGCTCAGGGCCCTGCCTACGGGGTGGGAACCGGATCCAGGAGCCAGGGAGGAACCCAGAATCCTGGTCCCTGGGCTGGCCTCAGTCCTCATTCCTGTCCCCCATCTGGATACTGATGAATTTCTCCCAGCACCAAGCCTACCCTATTGGTCTCCATAGGATCAGATGGAGGTAGAGATTCCTAAGCAAGTCCGGCATCCTCTCCAGCCTGACCTTCCCAATCAGGCGCTTTCCCCGTCTCTACAATGGGATAAGCTAACCCAGATGATTCTCATGGGCCTAGCTCCAATGATCCACGACACTCAAATACCCAATTTAAGGGAAGGCTACAAAACCCCTCAAAATCAGAGTGCTTCCCTGGGGCCTGGAGTAGGAAAACAAAGTGCATGGTGATTTTCCATCTGATAGAACTAATTTTGTCCAGCTCTGACAAGCATATGTGTGAGCCTGCCTTGAATTCCCTGAGAAGTGGGAATGGTGTGGGGCTTCATAATAGCTACTATTTACTTAGTGAGCCTTTACAGTGTACTAAGCACTTAATTCTCATCATCTAATTTAGTCCTTACAACCATCCTGTGAGGGAGGTATTATTATTATCCCCATTTTACAGATGGGGAAACAGATTTGGAGAGGTTAAATAGCTTGACCACAGTCACACAGCTACCAAATGTATTTAAACCCAGCTCTGTGTGACCTTTGAACTGTCAATTGCTATGTCAGCTGGCACTTGGCCAAGGGTGGCTGCTTGCCATGTGGAGAGCTGTGGGGTGATGCTTCTGGTTCCCAGGTCTCCAACCCCAGGCTTCCTTCTCCCAGAGTCACCGAGGGTCTGACAAGAGCCCAGGCCTCCTCCTTCTCTCCCTCTGTACCCCAGGTCCTGGCTGCCCTCCAGGAGATCTCCCCTGCACGGCTCCTTGCCCTACGCCAGCAGACCCAATTTCTGTGGGATGCCTACTTCTCCTCGGTGGAGAAAGTCATCCACACCACTCTGGAGGTGAGGGGACTCACCTGGTCCTTGACTCCTGCCTCATCCCCATCCCCTCTCCATACTCCTCTGCCCTTGTGTTTGTGGAGCCCCCCCCCCTTGAAGATGCTTCTGGAATGAATCTGAGACTTGGCTACAAGATTTCAGACAAGTTTTTTCTCCATTCTTGGCCTCAGTTTCCCCAGTTGTAGAGGGGACAGCTGTGGCGAATAGATTTCAATGTGCCAACTCTAGTAGATCACTGATGGCTGCCTGGGGCACTATGTTGGGAAAGAATGTCATGACCCGTTAGTGACTTCTGCCATGTGTAAGGAAGGAAAGGGAAGCAGCAAGCCTGCTGCCATTTTCCACCTCTGGAACAGCATCTGACTTCCTGCGGACCCCAGGGGTCTGGTGAGGTCATTGCTGCCCACCCCAGAGCCCTGAGGGGAAGATGCAGCCACTCGTTCTGCACAGCCCCTCTTTTATTTCAGATTATTCAGGACCGGATCTTTGGAGCATCTGCTCACCCCTCGCTGCTGTGGAATAGCCCCCCAGGGGCACTGCTGGCCCTACCCACTTTTTCCACGAGCCCTCGGGACTTTCCCTTCTACCACTTGCAACAGGGTATGCCCCAGGGATGGGACCACTTGAAGTCCCCTCGACTCTACCCAAGTCTTCCCAGTCTCATCCATAGAGCTCCACCAAGACTCTCCCTGAGCCCCCAACATCTCTCCTCGCTCCCGGAACCCCCTACTCAGGTCCTTCTCCAAGGGGTTCTGTCCTCTCCCACCCTAATAGCCTGTGTCTCATTTCCCCAGGCTCCCGCCCTGAGGGCAGATTCAGCGCCCTGATCTGGGTAGGGGCCCCAGGCCAGCCCCCCCTGAAGCTCATCCAGGCGGTGGCAGGCTCCCAGCACTGTGCCCAGGTCTGCCTCTTTGCCAGCTGGAGTCCTGGGATCCAGGGTGGGGGTAAGGGAGAGGGCAGGGATTGAAGACATCCAGACTCCAAGGATGACCACCTATTTTGGGGGAAGGCATGGGAAGGATTCCCAAGTGCTCTTGCTGCCCTCCTCTTTAAGTCCCAAGACTCATGTTCCTTCCCCCCCATAGAAATTGATGAAGCCACCTGAAAAGCAAGTATCTCTTGGGAGGATGGAGAAGTAAACATTCATTCATTCCCTCAGCAGTCATTTTCTGAGCACTAGGGCCTGGGATCCATGCTGAGCAGAGAAAAATCAGGAAAGAATTCTGCCCAGGGATTCAGATTCAGTTAGCCTTTCCTGACACCCAGACTATCTGATCTCACTTCCTAAGAAGCCAGAGACTTGAGAGTCCTTACAGAAGAAGGGAGTAGGAAGTTCAGCCAGGGTGCAGGTGGATGACTGCACACACAGGCCATTTGAGCCAGGCTGGGAATGATAAAGAGCCAGAGAAAGAGAATGAAAACCTTAGAGAGAATATGGGAATGGCCATGGAGTTAGGCCCAGTGTAGGGATTACCGTAGCCCACTCTCGAGTGCTAATGCCACAGGCAACTACCTTTGTGGCACCAGAACTTCTGTCTTCCAGAAACCCAGAGGCAAGGACAGGGTTATGGTGAAAGGACTTTGAATTCAACTAAGCCCTCCTATGCGCACATATGCAGCTGCTTTCTCATACTTCCATTCTGAAAGATCCCTCCCGGGCTCTCCTGTTGTCAGACCCCAGACCTCAGGGACACCCCCCTTTCCTCCTAGATCTTGGTTCTCTGGAGCAGTGAGAGGCCACTCCCATCCAGGTGGCCAGAGACAGCAGTGCCCTTGACATTCATTGATGGGCACAGGAAGGTAAGGGAAGAAGAAGGGCATGTAAGGGATGGGCTCATGCTAGGAGCGGGGGAGGGCACGCATGGAGTGTTGTACTTGGGCCTGAAGCAATCACAGCAGGTTTCAACCTCGGGTCTACTAGAAATGACCCTCTTCCTTCCCTGGCCCTTGTAAATTGTGCTTCCAGAGCATTGGGGTTATGCAATGGGGGAAGACAGAGGGATGTGTTGATATTTCAGATGAGGGACAGGGGAGAAACCTGGGATCTTGAGAAAATATGGACAAGGGTCAGCAAATTGGGTCAGGAGGTGGAGGCTTCTGAGAGCCTGGGTAGGTGGAAACCACCTGCTTGCTGTGTGGTTCTGGGCAAGTCCCTTCGTCTCCTAGATCTATTTCTTTCAAATGAAGGATGTTTGACAGCCTCTCCCAGAGTTTATGTGAGTATCTAATGTGACAATGGACAGATCCTGAGATGTTAAAACTGGAAGGCCCCCTAGGGACCAACTGCCCCATTTTACCACAGGGGAAGTGGCAATCCAGAGAGGTCAACTGAGTTGCCCAGGTCCCAGCAGGAGTCCAGGGCAGGCTTGCTGCATTCATGGCCCTTGCTTCTACACACGACCTGAGGACTGACTTACTGAATCTGGGGGGAGCGTTTCACAGCGGAGTTGCCCTTCCCACTTCCCCTGCAGGTCAGCGATCGCTTCTTCCCATACAGCACCATCAGCACCGATGCCATTCTCAGCCTCGATTCCCACAGCAGCCTCTCCACGAATGAGGTGAGGGCTCAATGAGGAGCTCAATGTGGGGTTAGAGCCAGAGGGCTCGGGCAGTCCCTCAGATTCCCAGGGCTGGGGGGACCATAGTTCATGAGGTCCAGCCTCTTGCTTTTGAAGTAACCCTAGCAAGCCAGGCACCCTCCTCTCTAGGAATAACAGACTTTTTTGAGAATAGTGTTTTTGTAGCTCCTAGCGGAGAAAGCTCCCCCTCAGCATCCCCTGGAAGCTTTCTATGCTGTGCTTCTAGCCCACTCCAAGTAATGACTTCCATCTCCTCTCCCCTGGGTCCTGTCCTGGCCCCTCAGCCAGGCTTACCCTCCCTGCACTCTCGTGTTGTTCCCAGTGGTCAGGATGTCCTTTCTCACAGCTCACTTAAATCCCTCTCCAGGTGGACTTTGCCTTTCTGGTATGGCAGAGCTTCCCAGAGAGGATGGTGGGCTTTCTGACGTGGAGCCACTTCTGGGATGAGGCCCAGGGTAGCTGGAGCTACACTGCTGAGAGGACCAACGAATTCTCCATGGTTCTCACCACAGCTGCCTTCTATCATAGGTACAGATGCCCACACTGGAACAGGGGTCAGAGGGCCAGAGACCACCCCCTCCCTGAATCAGGGACAAGGTGGCCTAGACCCCAGGGACCCAGCCAGGTTCAAGGCCCAGATCTACCAGTTACCGGTTGTGTGATTCTGGAAAAGTCTCCTCACTTCTCTTGAGTTTCAGTTTCCTCATCTGTAAAGCGGAATGTATTCATCTCCCAGGACTGGTGCGACCATCAAATAGAGTCTCTGGCACACAGTTGTTCAACAAACGATAGCGAGTGTTATTTTAATTAAAACCATGCAGTGCATAAGGACAGTGTTTGGATTTGGTGGTGGCAGGATGACAAGAGAATGATCTTGATTCTTTATAGATGTGGGTGTGATGGGTTGGGGACCATCTCAGGCCTTCTGGAAGCTGCCTGCAGTGCCCCAGTCTTGGGGGCAGGGACTGATTCTGGTTCCTTAAATGTATTTAAACCAAATTTTAAACACCTCTTGTAGATTACCCAGGAACTCTGTAATTCTCAGTAGAGTGAAGAATAACCTAAAGTCTGCAGGGTAAGGTTGTCTTGGAGGGGGACTCTTGGGAAGCAAGGCTCACCGGGAACACCATCAGCCTGGTTAATCCATAGCCTTATTTTTATTGTGGAGATGAGGCCTCACCAAGTTACCCAGGTTGGTCTTGAACCCCTGGGCTCAGGCAATCCTCTCGTCTCCACCTCCCAAAGTGCTGAGATTGCAGGCTTGAGCCACCATGCCCAGTCTATTCCACAGTCTTCTTGAAGGTGGTCACTGGGTTGCCATGTTTGGTGGCTCTGGCTGCAGCCACCTAAGCCTGGCTCTCTCTGAGTTGAGAGCCCAGAGCCCAGGCGTAGGGGCCCCTCAGAAGCTGTGAGGGAAAGGGCAGGTAGTACACCAGTGGCTGTAGATAAGCAGGGGATCAAAGGGAGAGATGAGGTAAGTCAGAAGGGAGGAGAATGGGGCCTGGTGGTGGGGAACTCTGCTGCAGCCTGTCCCTGTTTGTCCCCCTTGCCTAGGTATTACCACACTCTCTTCACCCACTCCCTGCCCGAGGCTCTGAGGACCCTGGCAGATGAGACACCCAACTGTGTGGACGTCCTGATGAACTTCCTAGTAGCGGCAGTCACCAAGCTGTCCCCTATCAAGGTGCCCTATGGCAAGCGACACCAGGAGGCTGCTCAAGAGGTGAGAGGCGGAGGGGCACAGGTCGGCTTTGGCTGGGGGAGGGAGGCTTCCCTGTCACGGTCTAATCCAAATGTTTCTTGCTGCAGTGGGTGTGCATTTCTCCTCTCCTTCTCAGGCGCCTGGGGGCCCCAGGTCTGGGCCGAAGTCACAACCCTCAGGCCCGGACTGCATCAACCAGATGGTGGCGGCGTTCGGCCACATGCCTCTAGTGTCCTCCCGTCTGCGTCTGGACCCGGTGCTGTTCAAGGACCCGGTGTCGGTGCAGCGCAAGAAATACCGCAGCCTGGAGAAGCCCTAGGAGGGACCGCGGAGACGCCAGTCCTGCTCCCAGAGGGCGTGCGCCGGCAGACCCCAACTGGCCACTCACAGCTAAGACGCCCGGGGGGCGGGGCCTCGCCCCCCTCCCGGCTGGCCGCTCCGGGCGGGGCCCAGGCGCGCCGCGCCGCTCTCTGCCGCCGTGGCCCTGCGTGGGCCCTGCCTGGAACGCCGTTCTCAGCTCCTCTGCCCGGCTGACTTCGGCTTGCCTTTCAGATCCCCGCCTCCTCCAGCGATGAGCCGACACTCATCCCCGCCCCGTTCGGTCCCTTCTGAGTTTTCGCAGCTACATGTTGGCCGCAGTCCTGCCCTGTTTACGCTGCCTTGCGGTGTGTGCATCGCCTGTCCTCTTCCCTCTGCCCTGGCAGGTGCGCCGCAGATATTTGACGAATAGATGGATGGAAGAGACAAAAACTGCGTGCCGGTGGTGGTGGGAGTATGGACAGAGAGTGCATCAAGAGGCAGACCTCCGCCCCCCCCACCCCTCGGGGCTCCTAGTTCAAGAGGAAGACAGCTCCTGCAGACGCCTGGGGTGTCAGGCTCAATCCTTGAGCCCCAACAGAGGGGCAAAGGGGGGCAGGAAGGCTAGGAGTGGGGAGAGGAAAGGGGAATGGGAACGCAGGTGGTCCACCCCCGCCCCGACCTGGGGCCCTTCGCCCAGGCATGGCCGCCCGCCTTGCATTACCGACCTGGACCGCTAGAGGTCAGCACCACACTGCTTTCCATCCTCGAAAGGGCAGTTTTATTTATTTTTTATTTTTTTTTGAGTCGGAGTCTCACTCTGTCGCCCAGACTGGAGTGCAGTGGCCTCTCCCAGCCACTGCAGCCTCGACCTGCTGGGCTCCGGCGATCCTTCCGCCTCAGCCTTCCGAGTAACCAGAACTACAGGCGCACACTACCACGCCCGGCTGATTTTTGATTTATTGTAGAGATGAGGTTTTGCCAAGTTGCCCAGGCGGGTCGCGAAGAAAGGGCAGTTTTAAACATTCACCTAGTCAGAGGGCCGGCACGGGACATGGGGAAGATTAGCGGCGTGAGCAGCCTGAGATCTGAAAACTGGGGAGCAATCTGAATAGCTCCATCCCTTTGGCCTGTACACTGGGAACTTGGTAAAAAGACCATTTCTAGGTGGACTGGGCACGAGCAGGAAGTCCAACTGTCCACCCTGTGAGGGTGGAGTGGGGGAGGGGACGGTAGGTTCTCCTGGGTTCAACCACCGGGAACTGGAATTATCACTTCCGAAATAAAGTGCGTGTCCTTGCCCCCTCACGCTCCAGGCTATAAATACCCTTACAGCAGCTGCTCAGGGGAGGGGCTCA
>NW_007252282.1:35372-47432 GCF_000164805.1 Carlito syrichta | reverse complement strand
AAGGGCCGACTCCAGAAGAGGGGCGGCCCAACCCAGGTCCAGGTCCAGGGTATCAGGTGTTTTCCTGCTTTGATGGCCTCTCAGCTCTGGAAACTCCCGTGACGAGCTCATTTGCAGGAACACCTCGTCCCCTAAAGCCTCACCCCCACTCTCCAGCTTGACCTCTGGCCCCTGAATGACTCAGGTCCTTGCTGGAGCCCATCACAGCTGGGTGGCAGGGTGGGCTCTCCCTTGGGAGGAATGGGACTGTCAGATGCTTGAGGTGTGGGGGCACTGGAAATTAAAGCAGCCAGGGAGAGGCAGTCTGGCACAGAGTCAAGAACAGTGGAGGGTGGGTGAGGAAGCACACAGCTGCAGCCCAGGCAGCCTTCCCGGGTAGGGAGGGCTCCTGATGCCAGGCTCAGTCACAGGAAAGAGGCACCTTTCCAATTGCCATTGCAGCACCCAGGACACTGAGCTGCCTTGGCATGGCCTTGCACATGGGAAGGTGGAGGGAGCGCTGCTGGTCTCAGGGATTCATACTGTACCAACATGCTGCCCAGAGCAGGTCCCCAGCCCCTGCTGTAGGGGTAGATCTAGGAGAATGAGGCCGAAATCCCAGACCTGTCTCACAATGGCTGTGTGGCTTCGGGCAGGTAACTAACCTCTCTGAGCCTCCATTTTCTCATCTGTAAAAATGGATGACAGCGATGACTGTCTCCTGAGAGGGACGTAAGGACTTGGCATACAACAAAGCTCAGGATCCAGTTTCGGGGGCCTGCCATGGTTGCGGGGTGGGGATTTGATTACCCTGAGATTATGGTGGAGTGAAGCACAGCCACCAGTCCTGTCCCCTGCCACTCCAGGCCAATACTTTTCCATAGACCAGGGCTGAAGGACGCACTAACCTACCTAGATCCCAGGTAATCTGGGATGACAATGCGGGAAAGGCACAAAGGGGTCATTTCACAGCTGGAAAGAGAGAGGCTTAAAGGGGTGGCAAGTGACCAGCTTCTCCTCCTCCTGCCATGGGCCAGAACAAAGTCCAGACAAACTCAGGGCTCCCACGGGCAGGCCACTCCACAAGACAGCCTCAGGCACAAACTTCCCTCTACCCAGGATGATAAAGTAGCCACTCCTCAACAACTACCAGGTGCTTGGCAGGCCTGGGCTCTTGTCCTCACCACAACCCTGTGACATTAACCCTTCCGTCTGCAGATGAGAATAAGAGACAGAGGCTGATTTGCCCAAGGGCACTTGCTTATAATGGCAGAGACAGATCCTGATCACTAAGCATGAAGTCCCTGTGAGTCGGGGGTCTTCTCTCTTGAATGTTGTCAACACAAGCCACCCCCTAAGTCCGAAATCTTCACACCCAAGCCCGGGAAGCCAGCGTCTCCCTCCTAACTGGCCCCTGGGTTGTGTGCAGCCCCTCTCCCTCCTCCATCCCCAGACTCCAATTGGGCAGGGGCAGGCGTGCTGGCCAGTCATCCCTGACTGCAATTCCCTGGTACACTCTCAGGGCAAGAGAAGTGCCCAGGGCTAGAGGCTGTTAGGGGAGGACCCAAGATGAACTCTCTGCCCCCCAACACCTGTGCCAAGGCTATCTTGGTGTTGGCACAGTTTCCTAGGCTGTGGGGATAAGGAAAGAGGAAACCAGCCCCCTGCATAGTAAGAAGGATGCCCCTCCAGGAAAGGGAACATTTGGTTCACAGCTGAAGTGACTAAGGCACAGAGAGGTCTCAGGTGCCCCTGGCTACCCACCTCAGGGGGACTCATATGAGAGTGTAGGGGTCCTACAACTCCCAACCCCCATGGCCTCCTTAGCTCACACAGTTAGAGGCAGAGGGAGGAGGCTCAGATTTGCATGGCAAAGGCCAGGCAGGCTGAAAGTGGGAAACCAGCCTCCCCTCTCCTGCCCCACGCTGGACCTCACTGCCTTTGCTGCTGTGGGTGGTAGCCACGGATCAGGCCCAAACACAGTCCTGGTGGGAGGTGAACCAGGAACTGGAGGAGGGGGGGTCACACCTACCAAGTCTCCACACTGGCTATAGAGTGGAGCTGGCTATAGTCAGACGGGGGAGCCAGCCCCAGTCCTGGAGTCAGGCAAGGCTCCACACTGAACATGCAGCACAGGTCAGGAGGGGAACCCATTCGTAACAGCAGGAGTAGGAAGAGTCCTGGTTGGGCCCAGAGGACACTCAGACCAGCCACCTGGAGATCCTGTCCGTGTCCAGCTGGGGCCTGGCCAGGCAGTCAGTCTGAGGGGCCTTGGCACGCCTGACAGTCCTTCATGTCCTCAGAGTAGTCCTCAATCTGGATGGTCATGGTGTGGAAATGGAACTTCCCCTGGAGTTGGGCGCTGGCCACCTTCAGCACCTCCTGGGCATCTGCATTCCGAGCTGGGGGCCAAGAGGGCACACCGGGGATGCGCCAGAGAGCCATTTACTCACTCTTGGCCCTTTGCAACCAGCAGGACCCCAAGTCCTATGTCCCACTCCCAGCAGAACAGGATGGGGCCATGGACGTGAAGAAGGCCCTCCCCGCAATTCCACTCCTGCACCAGACACCCTCCAGGCCCAGCCCTGACATACGACGGAAAGAGCCGGCAAAGCCCTGGCCTTAAGGCTAAGGATCTGCCATGCTCTGCCTTAGCGCAAAAGCTTGGGCAAGGGGCTTGACCACCCACCTCCCTGCAGTCTGTTTCTTCAGTGATGAGATAAAAGAATGTGTTTAAGGTACCAGCACAGGGCTAGGCTCACTGCATGGCAAACATCTGGGGAGGGTCCCAGGCCTTTGGCTGTCTTCTCCCTCACCCCACCCTGAGTGTCCCAACCACTCACCAATGGCGATGTGGACAGACAGCACGGGCTGGGTCACTGTCAGCGCCCAGATATGCAGACTGTGCAAGGCTTCCACCCCCTCCACTGACAGCAACAGATCTCGCACGGCTGTGAAGTCCACACCCTTGGGAGTCCCTGAGGATGGGAGGGACGGGGGCTTAAGGAAATAGCCCATGGGTGCAGGACTGGTTCCCGCTCCTCTAATGTCACCTCCTCAGAGAAGACTTCCTTGGCTAGCAGATCTGATGTTGTCCCCACCTCCCAAACTCTCCATTCTATCACCTTGCTGTATCTTCCTTCTCACAATGTCTGAAATTATGTATTCATTTATTGTCTGTCTTGCTCTCTAAATGGAAACTCCATGACAGCAGAACTGTTTTGTTTACCAGTGTATCCTCAGTGCCTAGAACAGTGGAGTCTGCCCCATAGTAGGTGCTCAATAAATATATATATATGTTTTTTTTTTTTTGAGTTGGAGTCTCACTCTGTCGCCCAGACTGGAGTGCAGTGGCCAGCCACCGCAGCCTCAACCTGCTGGGCTCCGGCGATCCTTCCACCTCAGCCTTCTGAGTAGCCGGAATTATAGGCATGCGCTACCACGCCCGGCTGACTTTTTTGATTTATTGTAGAGATGAGGTCTCGTCAAGTTGCCCAGGTGGGTCTTGAACCCGCGGGTTTAGGCAATCCACTCACCTCAGCCTCCCAAGGCGCGGGATTGCAGGCTGAGCCACCGAGCCCAGCTCAGTAAATATATTTTTAAATGGAAGGAAAAAAAAGAAGGCAAGAACAGACCCTGAGAATTCATGGACCCACTGGGGGCACTATCATCCTTTTGTCTGGGTCTGTCACATATTGGAGAAAAATCTCTGGCCTGTAGCCAGTCACTCCTGCTAACCCCGGGACAGCACCCATCTCAACTCCAGAGACCCATGCGGAGACCAATGACCCTGGCCCAAAACCCAAGGCCCCAGAGCACAGGAAAGTCCAAGTGAAGGAAAGTGGTCATTCGGAGCAGACCATTCTCCACCACTGATGGTTCTCCAACCCCTGCAAAGGGCAGCCTTGTCCTCCAAGGCAGGGGCATAGTTTGGTCCCTGAGATGTCACCAGAAAGGCCTGAGCTGGCAGGGATTCCACAGCCATGTTCAAGACTGAAGACAGTGCAGGAAAGGCACGTCAAGAGAGAAGACCTGTCCTTTTTTGAGCTTCAGTCTGCCCCTCTGAGCAAGGAGAAGTATAATCTTTTCCCCCCTTTCTTCCTGAAAAGACTGAGGAAGCGTATGGGGGTACAGCTGGAACTCCAGTGCTATAGACACCACCCAGAAGCCACCCGGCTAGGCAGAAAAGACACATCCCAGCAGGGAAGGAGGCACCCTTGATGCTTGGGGAGAGGGGAGGCATGGGCCAGGGCACAGTTCTAGGAACTGTCAAATTTGAGGACCTAGGCTCTAATGCCAAGATCAGCCTAGGCTCCAGGAGGTTTTCAGCCTATACCAGGCTCCAGACCATGGTTTCCTGCCAATATGCTGGGATCCCCCAACACACACATACCCTACTGGAGGCTGATTAGAGCTTGAACGTCAAGAGAAAAAAAAGCCCCAAAGCCCAGGTTACCTTCCATCAGCACCAGGATCACATCTCTCAGGATGGTCAATGTCGTCCCCAGGACCAGGATGGAGAAGAGGAAGGTGCAGATGGGGTCTACATACTTGTACTCTGGCTGTAGGAAGAGGGATGGCAGACCTCACCACCCCGCATCTCATCTTTCTTTCTCACCTCCCACCCAGTACTATGTCAGGGAGAGGGGTTCTCTCGGTAGGGTGGGCATGAGCTTCGCCTGACCCCGCTTCCCAGTTTTCTACTCTATTCCAGGTCTGGGAGAGCAGGCAGGACAGACCACAGTTTGGGATAAGGTACAGTCCCTTCCCATCCTTCCTTGCCCGAGCAGCTGAGGCAGGGGCAGAGTAAAAAGGAATTTTGAACACCATCTGGTTCACAACCCCCACTTTATAGATGAGAAAATCGAGGAGGCTCTATTAGAGCAAGCAACTCACCCAACATCACATGACTGGCAAGGTGTGGAGCCAGGCTTCAAACCAAATGCCTGGCTCTTTCCACTATACCTGTCTGCCTCTGTGTGATGGGCAGTGCCCAGGCTTCAGCAACACAGAGACCTGGGTTTGAATCTGGCTCCCCAACTTACCAGCCGTGTGACACTGTGCAAGTCACTGAATATTTCTGAGCTGCCAAAAACACTGTCACCTACCCTTCAGGGTTTTTGTGAGGGTCAGAAGTGCTGACACTTGGGAGGTGTTGGACAAATGTTCCTTCCCTCTCTCCATCCTTTTTCCCAGAGCTGGGAGGGAACTAGAATCTGGAAAAGGCCCTGTGCAGGGAGGATCCCCAGATAACCTACACTCCCCTCCCCCCGCCTCCCTCTGTCCCCAGCTCTGACCTTGAAGTATACAATATAGGCTGCCACCAGGACACCCAAGCTCTGAAGAAAGTCTCCAATCACATGGATGAAGGCAGCTCGGACGCTGGGGTTCTCCTGCTGCTGGCTGGCGCCGTGGCTGTGCCCATGGCCAGACTGGTGAAGGGTCAACCCCATTCTGCGGAAGTGGAGACAAAGCCAAGGGGGTCACTGAGGTAGAAGGTAGAGGTCACTCATTAGGCCTGGCCTCCCCATGGGGCAAAATTTTCAAGCCCTGTGTGATCCCTTTGGCCATGTGAGGAGCCCAACCCATGTAGCCTTGGCTCAGAGAGCCACAAGAGAAAGGGCTCAGCTCCAATACCAGGTTGAGTCTGAGCACAAGGAGGCCACATGCCAAATCTCAGAGCAGGCAGCATTATGGAGGTCATCTAGTTCACCCTATCATGTCACAAATGGGGAACTGAGGCCACTGGGCAAGCAAGAGAAAGAGCCCAAATGAGGCACCCACTCTGCACCCCACTGCCTCTCATTGAGACCAATTTCAGGCACATCAGCTTAAAAAAGGACTTGGGCTCTGTTCCTAAGGACATCTACTGTTGCCAACAACTGTCCTCATCCCTCCCCACTTCAGGTATGAAGCCCCCAAGATTATCCACTGACATGTGTGTGGGAGAGGGCAGAGTTGACATGGCCCCAGATTTATAGCTCCCGATGTCGCTGGCTTAGGCAGGACCTGGGTGTTCCAGGTGCTAGAGCTCAGACCATTAGGGAAGTTCTATCCCCGTGGCCTATACTGGACCGTGGCATCCTTCCACCAAGAGCAGACATGGGTATGGATGTGAGAGGAGGAAGAGGGACTCAAAGGGAACTGGGGTCCCACTCACATGATGTTCACAGCCACAGCGCAGCCTGATGTGATCAGCATGGTTCCCCCCTCAATCTCATAGTCCCCAGAGATCAGCCGCTCCACAGCCAGGTACACCAGCACTCCAGTCACGACCCAGATGGACAGCACAGAGAGCAAGGCTCCCAGGATCTCTGAGGAAGAATCCCAACCCCAACCTCGGCACAGGATCTAAGGCTGAAGAGGTCTGCCTTCCCCTCCCTGCATGCTCTGACCCCTCCCACCCCTACAGTCAGGGCCTGAGTGAACTGGGCTCTGCTGAATGTATTGCTGGCACTTTGGCACCTTGCCTTGCTCTTCATATATCTGGGAATGTCGGAGCTAGAAGCAATCTAAGAAGTCATCTGGAGCCAGGCGCAGTGGCTCACGCCTGTAATTCCAATGCTTTGGGAGGCTGAGGTGAGAGGATTGTCTGAGACCAGGGTTTTGAGACCAGCCTAGGCAACTTGGCAAGACCTTGTCTCTATAGTAAATCAAAAAAATTAGCCGGGCATGGTGGTATATGCCTGTAGTTCCAGCTGCTTGGAAGTCTGAGGTGGAAGGATCACCTGAGCCCAGCAGGTCAAGGCTGAGGTGGCCATGAGTGTGCCACTCCCCTCTCAGCCTGGGTGGCAGTGAGACTCAGACTCAAAAAAAAAAAAAGGTCATCTGGATCTACCTTTTTTGTTTTATACATAAATTAACTGTCTTATTAAAATCTATGCCAGCCAGGTGCAGTAGCTCACACCTGTAATTTCTGCACTTTTGGAGGTGGAGGTAAGAGGATTGCCTGAGCTCAGGGGTTCGAGACCAGCCTGAGCAATATGGTGAGACCTCATCTCCACAATAAATTGGGCAACAGAGTGAGACTCTAAAAAAAGAAAAAACAAACAAACATATATATATATATATACACACACATATATAGATACATATATATGTATATACATATATATGTTTGTTTGTTTTTTCTTATATATATATATATGTATATATATACATATATATATACCTTTTGTTCAGCTGGTAAATTGAGGCTTTTGCTTCTGAGGAAGAGAGGCCGGGCCATCTCCCACACAGAGGAAAATGACAATATGACAATACAGCCCAGAGGTCAAAGCCTCTATCTTCCAGCAGGCTTTGCTGGCCTTTCCTTCCCCCAAGAGCTGATTCATGGAATTATGTGCAGCATTAATGCCACTGTCATTTGTTCTTGAAGCTTGGCTACTGCATTTTGTTTGTTTTTTTTTAGTTGGAGTCTCACTCTGTCGCCCAGACTGGAGTGCAGTGGCCGCTCCTGGCCACCACAGCCTCGACCTGCTGGGCTCTGGCAATCCTTCCACCTCAGCCTTCCAAGTAGCTGGAACTACAGGCACACACTACCACACCTGGCTAAATTTTTTTGATGTATTGTAGAGATGAGGTCTCACCAAGTTGCCCAGGCGGGTCTTAAACCCGCGGGCTCAGGCGATCCACTTCATCTCAGCCTCCCAAGGCGCGGGATTACAGGCTGAGCCACTGAGCTCGGCTGGCTACTGCATTTTTTTAGGAAGGTGAACATGACTTCCCTGCTGCAGACTGGGAGTTTCTGGAAAACTGGGACCAGGGTTTCCCCATGAGACAGGGAGTTCCCAGAGGACAGAGGCCAAGGTTGACATCCTCCTCCTTCTCCATCCAGGTCACTCTCCTGCCCCCACTCAGAGACCCATCCATGACAACCATCTAATAACCCCTGTTCTGACCCACCCTCTCTCTCAATCCCACCTCCAGTCCAACTGAGTCCTTACCAGCTCGCTGCCAGCCGAAGTTCATGGTCTTGGTGGCTGGCCTGGAGGCCATCCAGAGGGAGAAAAGGCTGATAAGCATGGTGGCAAAGTCAGTGAGCAGGTGGGCTGCATCGGTCATGATGGCCAAGCTGTGTGCCAGATACCCACCTACAGGGGCAGGGCCGGGAGAGTAGAGAGTCCTTATCGGCTCGCCCAAAGAGCCACCTCCCCAGTCTGTGTGTGCAGCAAGACTAAATTTCCACTCCCTTTGAAATGGGCCAACAACATCTCCTTAGAGGGTGAATGTGAAATCAAGTTCAAACAGGGACTGGAAAACATAGCAGGCAGGAAAGAGTAAATGGTCTTTCCTTCTAGGAATTCAGGCCTTCCTTTACCTATATGTGATCTTTGGCTAGTTACTTAACCTCAAATACCTGTTTCATCATCTGTAAAATAAGGATAAGAATAGCACCCAAACCTGGTGCAGTGGCTCACACCTGTAATCCCAGCACTTTGGGAAGCGGAGGCGAAAGGATTGCCTGAGCCCAGGAGTTTGAGACCAGCCTGGGCAACATGGTGAGGCACTGTCTCTACAATAAATCAAATTAGCCAGGTGTGGTGGCACGAGCCTTTAGTTCCATCTACTTGGAAGGCTGAGGTAGGATTGCCTGAGCCCGGCAGGTCAAGGCTGCAGTGGCCGTGAGTGTGCCACTGCACTCCAGCCTAGGGGACAGAGTGAGACTTCAACTAAAAACAAAACAAAACAATAACAGCATCCATTTGATAGCACAAGCTTGGAACTGCATGAGATAATGTGTAGGTAACGGACTTAGTATAATGAATATTCAGTAGATGGGGCTACTAGTGTTAATATTACTGGGAACATCTGGCCTATCCATGTGCCAACCTCATTTAAGTAGCCAAAAATCCTCACCAATGACTTCTCCGATCATGAACACCAGGCAGATGGCAGAGGCCACATAGAGCTGGCGCCGGGCCTTCTCCTTCTGGGGGTCACAGTGACTGCCAGGACCCTTCTGGGCATGGCAGTAATGGTTGCTCTGGGTAGTAATGACTTGCAAGTCCAGGCCAGGTCCAGGTAGAGGGATCCAACCAGTCCCATCCTGCCACAGAGATCCTGTGTATGACCTGGTCAGAGAGGAAGGGACAGGGAGTACTCAGCTCTGACACGGGACAAGGAGGGTTGACTCCAGTCCCATCTCTCTGCCAGGCCTTGATGTTCCCACGTGTCCAACACGAAGAATGGCTAGACACTCCCAAGCTCATTAGTCCCTGAGGAGTGACCAGAGGTGAGAAGCACGTGTTTAGAGGGGGCTGCAGGAAAAATGGGACTTGGGGCTTTCCCTCCTCTCCCACCCCTTCCAAGTCTAAAGGAGGCGAAGACCTTGGGAACTTGCCAAGGAACAGGCTGTCCGGAGCGCGGAGAAGGAGCAGTGCCCCCCTCCTGCGCAGGGCCTCCCCAGGGCAGGGCTGCCTGGGGGCAAAGTGCTGGGCAGAGGCGGAATTCCAAGCATTGGACCTCCCCTTCCCGCGGGCAAGGGCCAGGATCTCCGCCAGGCCCCAAGACAGAGACGATCTCCAGGTCCGGGACCCTGGTCAGTTTCCTCTCTCTCCCTCGCCTCACTTCACCCTGCGTGGTCCCAGTCCAATCGGCCGCCCAAATCAAACACCACTTGGATGGCAAGTCAGGAGTCGTCGGATGCCGCCCAAATTCCCGCCCCTCCCCGGCTCCCGCCTTACCGGACTCCGAGCCTGGCGTCCAACAGGTGCCGCTTCTCCGTGGCCTCCATGCGGCCCCGCGCTGGGTACGGGCGGCCACGTGCCACCGCCCCGCCAGGTGCGCCCTGGAAGTTGCGCGCGAGACGCTCCGGGACGCGCACCCACTTGCCGGGAGGGTCTCGCCCGCTGCGCCCACCCCGGCTTCGGCTCCGGCTCCGGCTCCGGCTCCCGCTCGCGCTCCCGCTCCGCGCTCCGCACGCCGAGCCCTCCCGAGTCTCGGGCCCCGCCGCTGCGCCCCGCGCCCGCCCGCCTTATCCGGCCCTCGCCACCCCGTGTGAAGCGACCTGCGGCGCGTCGTGTGCAAAAGCCCGCGAGGAAGGGGGAGGGGGTGGCCGGCTGCAAAGGGCGTACCGGCGCCGGCCCCGCGCACCCGTTCTGCGCCCGTGGGCCGCGAGGGGCCGGGGCGCCCCGCCTGTGGCGAAAAGCCTGACAGTCTTCGCCCGGCGAAGCCGCTGGGTGTTGCTGGGCGAGGACTGGGTGACGCTGCGCCCACGCTCCCGCGCGGGCCGGCCGCGTCCCCACCGAGCAGTTCTCGGACCTTGGATTGTAGAAATTCGCCCTGGTGGGTCTGACGCAGGAGGGCGGCTCCTCGCCTCAGAATTGGGGCTACTGGGGTCGCGTCTCCCCCCTCAGACGGGAGACTGCCCGGGCTTGATCACATCTGACCTCCAGGTGGAGACTCCCAAGGTCGGCTTGCGGCTCTGGTATTTCCCCTCGGGCTAGGGGGCTCCAGGCGCTGACTGGGGAGTGTCCTTCCTTAGGGCGTGCTGGGACTGACCCACACATCCCTGCCACCCAGGCAGCGCCAGCCTTTCCTCTCCTCTCCTCTCCTGAGCTCTGGTTAGAACCTGCAGTGGCTGGCTTGATATCCACCCTAGGAAGAGTAGTGTGGCTTCATCAGCAGTCACCCCCAGGGCAGAGCTGACAACAGCCACTGCCACCAGTCCTTCTTCCCTGCCCGAAGTGGCTCTGGGACGCCCAGGAAGCAAATGCAGGGGAGATGCAGGCAGAAGGTGCCTCACGGTGGTGCCCTGGGAGAAGCTGGCCTGACCCTGGACACCCTGCCCACTTGAAGCAGCATCTCCGAGGCGGTCTTCCTAGGACTTGGAGGCCTGTGGCTCTCATGATGGCTTCTGACGGGTGCCCTCTATGTAGAGAGAATTTTGGACTGGAGACCTCTCTGGCTGGCCACTCCCATCCCCAGTGCCCTCGGTGGCCAAGACCTTAACTCAGTGGGCAGAGAGTCCTTTGCAGAGACAAGAGGCTGGGGTGTAGGCCTCTTGCTCACACTGCTGGGCACCAGGAGGGGATCTTTCAGTCTCTTGCCCTGCGGGAGTCATTTTGTTAGGAGACAAGGTGGTGCAGAGTGAGGATGAGACAGACCTGCTTTTCTTTCTTTCTTTCTTTCTTTTTTTGATTTGGAGTCTTGCTGTCACCCAGGCTGGAGTGTAGTGGCATGCTCACTGGCCACTGCAGCCTCTATCTGCTGGATTCAGGCGATACTTCCACCTCAACCTTTCAAGTATCTGGGAATACAGGTGCATGCTACCCATGCCCGGCTAATTTTTTTGATTTATGGTAGAGATAAGGTCTTGTCAAGTTGTCCAGGCTGGTCTCGAACCCCTGGGGTCAGGCAATTCTCTCACCTCAGCCTCCCAAAGTGCTGTGATTTCAGGCGTGAGCCACTGCACCTGCCTATACTTTTAAATATATATATATATATATATATATATTTTGGCCGGGTGCAATGACTCAAGCTTGTAATCTTTGAGAGGCCGAGGCAAGAGGATTGCCTAAACCCAGGGGTTCAAGACCAGCCTAGGTAACTGAGCGAGACCCCATCTCTACAATGCATTTTTAAAAAAATTAACTGGGCGTGGTGGCACGTGCCTGTAGTTCCAGCTACTTGAAAGGCTGAGGTGGAAGGATCACCTGAGCCCAGCAGGTTGAGGCTGTGGTGGCTGTGAGTGTGCCACTGCACTCCAGCCTGGGCGACAGAGTGAGACTCTAACTCAAATATATATATTTAATATTTTTCAGAATTAAAGGCTTAGGAAAAAAATCTTTCTTGGTGATTCTTATGTAGTACCTATGGAACGCTAAGATTAATTGGAAGAATACTGAAGCCAGTTTTCTTCTCTTGAAAGGAAGATTGTTGATCAAGAACGCTTCATACCATTTAAAGTGTTCTAGTTCGCAAGGACAGGAAGTGCCCTTCATGTGCAAAGGAGAGATCACCTTATTTGCAATTAACAGATATCTTCCTTGAAACTTTCTTTTTTTTTGAGTTGGAGTCTCACTCTGTTGCCCAGACTGGAGTGCAGTGGCTGCTCCCGGCCACCGCAGCCTCGACCTG
>NW_007252282.1:31145-35144 GCF_000164805.1 Carlito syrichta | reverse complement strand
TTTGATTTATTGTAGAGATGAAGTCTCGCCAAGTTGCCCAGGTGGGTCTCGAACCCACAGACTCAGGCAATCCACTCATCTCAGCCTCCCAAAGTGTGGGATTACAGGCTGAGCCACCGAGCCCAGCTTTCTTCCTTGAATTTAAACTTTAACTGATTACAAAGTCTTGACTGATGGCTCTTATCTCCCTCATAAATGACAAGATATGGGACTGAAATGCTTATTGCCCACGTAATCAGTAACCTGGAGAAGAAACAGAATGTGCACAAGTTATACTGATTCTTGTGATTTCAAGGTGATGAAAGCCTCTGTCTTACTGGCCTCAAATTCCTTCAGTCTTTTATGGGAAGATACTTTAGAAGATCAAAGTATAGCCGGGCTCGGTGGCTCAGCCTGTAATCCCACACCTTTGGGAGGCTAGGTGAGTGGATTGCCTGAGCCCGTGGGTTTGAGACCTGCCTGGGCAGCGAGACCTCATCTCTGCAATAAAAAAAAAAAAAATCAAAAAATCAGCTGGGCGTGGTAGTGCATGCCTGTAATTCCGGCTACTCGGAAGGCTGAGGTGGAAGGATCACCGGAGCCCAGCAGGTCGAGGCTGCGGTGGTCAGAAGCGGCCACTGCACTCCAGTCTGGGCGACAGAGTGAGATTCCAACTCCAAAAAAAAAAAAAAAAAAGAAGAAGAAGATCACAGTATATAAAAAAAATAAGTTGGCTGGGTGCGGTCGCTCACACCAGTAGTCCTAGCACTTTAGGAGGCAGAGGCAAGAGGGATTGCCTTAGCCCAGGGGTTAGAGACCAGCCTGGGCAACTTGGTGAGATCTCATCTCTAAGAAAAAAAAAGGAGCCGGGCTCAGTGGCTCAGCCTGTAATTCCACGCCTTTGGGAGGCTGAGGTGAGTGGATTGCCTGAGCCTGTGGGTTTGAGACCCGCCTGAGCAGGCGAGACCTCATCTCTACAATAAATCAAAAAAAATTAGCCGGGCGTGGTAGCGTGTGCCTGTAGTTCCAGCTACTTGGAAGGCTGAGGCGGAAGGATCGCCGGAGCCCAGCAGGTCGAGGCTGCGGTGGCCGGGAGCGGCCACTGCACTCCAGTCTGGGCGACAGTGAGACTCCAACTCAAAAAAAAAAAAAAGAAAAAAAGAAAAAAAAAAGGTAGGACACGGAGGCTCAAGCCTATAATCCCAGCACTTTGGGAGGCCGAGGTAAGAGGATCACCTGAGTTCATGGTTCGACCTTGGCAACATGGTGAGACCTTGTTTCTACAGTAAATCAAAAAATTAGCCGGGCATGGTAGCATGCACCTATATAATTCTGGCTACTTGGAAGGCTGAGATGGAAGGATCACTGGAGCCCAGCAGGTCGACTGGAGTGGCCGTGAGTGTGCCACTGCACTTTAGCCTGGATGATGGAGTGAGACTCCAACTCAAAACAAACAAACAAAAAATCAGCTGGGCTTGGTGGCGCATGCCTGTGGTTCCAGCTACTTGGAAGGCTCTGGTGGACAGATCACCTGAACCCAGCAGGTTGAGGCTGTGGTGGTCATGAGTGTGCCACTACACTCAGGCCTAGGCGACAGATTGAGAGACTCCACCTCAACAAAAAAAAGAGGCCAGACCTGGTGGCTCCACACCTATAATCCCAGCACTTTGGGAGGCCCAGGTGAAAGGATTGCCTGAGGCCATGGGTTTGAGACCAGCCTGGCCAACTCTTATCTCTACCAAAAATTAGCCTCATCTCTAGACTTCATCTCTACAAAAAATTATCCTGGTATTGTGGCGCATGCCTGTAGCTCCAGCTACTTGGAAGGCTGAGGCTGAAGGACCACTTGAGCCCAGCAGGTCAAGTGGCATGCGGTGGCCGTGAGCATGCCACAGCACTCCAGCCTGGGCAACAGAGTGAGGTTCCAATTCAAAAAGAAAGAGAGAGAGAGAGAAAAGAAAAACAAAACAAGAAAAAACAAGTTAGTCAAACAAGATAAGATGATGGCTACCCCCAAGCAGAAGGAGGAGCTGTGATGGACTGGAGGCATATGAAGGGCTACTGGGGGCTAGCAATGTTCTTTTTCTTGGCCCAAGTGTTAGTGACACAGGATTTTATTTGGCAATAGTTTATTAAACGCTGCAACTAGTTTTGTACATTTGTGTGGTGCATGTGTGTGTTGCACTTTAAAAAAATTAAAATGCAGCCGGACTCGGTGGCTCAGCCTATAATCCCGCGCCTTGGGAGGCTGAGGTTAGTGGATTACCTGAGCCCGCGGGTTCGAGACCCGCCTGCGCAACTTGGCGAGACCTCCTTTCTACAATAAATCAAAAAATTAGCCGGGTGTGGTAGCGCACACCTGTAGTTCCAGCTACTTGGAAGGCCGAGGCGGAAGGATCGCTGGAGGCTGCAGTGCCCGGGAGCGTGCCACTGCACTCCAGTCTGGGCAACAGAGTGAGACTCCAACACACACACACAAAATTAAAATGCTTCAGAACTTGAGAAGGGACTAGAAATCAGAGCATATCTGATTCTTTGAAATTCAAAGTTAGGAACTGAGTTAGCCTTAGAAAAACTCCCAGAAGTGAAAATAGTCAGAGGTATGAGAGTTTAGAGCACTGCCCTCCAGAGAGTTCCATACAGTCCTAGTTGTGGAGGATGTCATGCAAATGAATACGTTGGGAAATTCAATCCACAGGCGCACAAATTAAGGGAGTTAGGGATCAGGCAGTATTCTAAGCACCATGAACTTAATGGTGGTCCTTTCTAAAGTTAATTAGCTTTCAGCCAGGCGCAATGGCTCATGCCTGTATTCCCAGCGCTTTGGGAGGCTGAGGTGAGAGGATTGCCTTAGCTTAGGGGTTCGAGACCAGCCTGAGCAGCATGGTGAGACCTTGTCTCTACAATAAATAAAAAATCAGCCTGGTGTGGTGGCACATGTCTGTGGTTCCAGCTACTTGAAAGACTGAGGCGGAAGGATCACCTGAGCCCAGCAGGTTAAGGCTGTGGTGGCCATGAGCGTGCCACTCTACTCCAGTCTGGGCGACAGAGTAAGACTCTGACTCAAAAAAATAAATAAATAAAGTTAATTATTTATAATTAGCTTTCTTTATAGCAGGACTGCCCAGAGCCCTTAACTTGCCACTGTTTTTGGTGTGTGTGTGTGTATGTGTAGTCTCTCTCTGTTCACCCAGGCTGGAGTACAGTGGTACTATCACAGCTCAATGTAGCCTCAAATCCTGGGCTTAGGCAATCCCTCTACCTCAGCTTTCTGAGTAGCAGGGACAACTTTCTGAATTTATTGTAGAGATGATTGTCTCCCTGTGTTGCCCAAGCTGATCTTGAACTCCTGTGTTCAAGCGATCTTCCTGCCTTGGCCTCTCAAAGTGCTGGGATTACAGGCATAAGGCACTGCTCAAGCCCATTAACTTGCTACTGTGTTCAGAATATCTAAAGGGAGGGACAGACTCTGCAGTGCTCCTCAAGTGTATAAGTCCCTGGTATATCAGTCCCAGTGAGTGTGCTGCCCTGGATTTGCTTAGCCTTGCCTCTCTCCAGGCCCTAGGCCTCTTGCTCATGAGAGCCTTCTTGCTACTGTGGCCACTGTCATACCCTCACCCCCTAGCACTGGTGACTGTCTTGGCCTTCCCTGGAGTATATTCCAATGAATACTTCCTTTGGAGTATGACTATAACATGCACCAGCGTGCCCTCCAATGTGTCCACTGCAGAGGGGACAGCAGCAGCTCCAGAACCCTTGCCCAACCAAATGGACCATGGAGATGCCATCACTTCCAGACTCAACTAAAGCACCACTCAGTGGGGCCAGCAATCTAGCTTCCCCTGCAGCTACACAAAGGGGCCAAGTGAGGCCCCTGGATGTGAAGGGAATGAATACTCTAGGAGGCAGGAGATAGGAGGGGGCCAGCGGGCACATTTATCTTTCTTCTTCCCTCAGATGAACTGTTTTGAGTTATGTTCCGTTCTTTTTTTTTTTTTTTTTTGAGTTGGAGTCTCACTC
>NW_007252282.1:28129-30913 GCF_000164805.1 Carlito syrichta | reverse complement strand
CCTCAGCCTCCCAAGGCATGGGATTACAGGCTGAGCCACCGAGCCTGGCTATGTTCCGTTCTTTATGGGCTGCTGGAAACCTCTCACATGACTGAGCCTTCGGCAAAGCCAGCTCAGTCATACAATGCCTCATATTCACTTTTCCTCTTGTCTGTCTCACTTCCATTTTTCTTCACTCTATATCCCTGGGGAGGGAAACTTATAGGGTCTCAGAAAACAATACCCTAAAAGGAAGACCTCAAAAGCAAAAATTTCTGCCTTTCTCCTGCCTTCCTGTCTCTGGCTTCTTATCCTCCCCTGAGGTTAGCCCTAGGAACTTCCATCGCTCTTCCCAAGGCAGGCCATAGAAACCAGAACCCATCCCGGCTTGGTGGCTCAACCTGTAATCCTGTGCCTTGGGAGACTGAGGTGAGTGGATTGCCTGAGGCTGCAGGTTCGAGACCCGCCTAAGCAACTTGGCAAGATCTCATCTCTACAATTAAAAAAAAAAAATTATCCGGGCGTGGTAGCACGCACCTGTAGTTCCAGCTACTTGGAAGGCTGAGGCGGAAGGATTACTGGAGCCCATCAGGTCGAGGCTGCAGTGGCTGGGAGTGGCCACTGCACTCCAGTCTGGGTGACAGTGAGACACCAACTCAAAAAAAAAAAAGAAAAGAAACTGGAACCCCTTTTTCCCAAATCCATAAAACCTAAAAATATTACTCTAGCTTTCTCCCTGATTTTCTGTGTAAAACTGGCCATGAAGAGGTTATCTAACCTAACTTGTTTGATTGTAGGTCATAAAACCCCTGTGCCAAAGAGGGTACTGCCTTATGCCCAGAAGACAGGAATGCTACACAGAGAGGCCAAGCACAATCTGAACAGACAGGCCTTACTGGGTTTCTCCGTTCAGTCTATTAGCATTCGATCGCTTTTGTCCAATTATGTTTCTACACAGCTGTTCATACTTTGTTTTACCAAGCATAAAATCAGACAATCTCTTCTGTATTTTTAGGTCTCCTTCTTCTCCCTTTTTTGGGGGGGAGGGAGGGTTGGGATCTCTGTCACCCAGGCTGGAGTACAGTGGCATGATCACGGTGCACTGCAGTCTTGACCGCCTGGCTCAGATGATCATTCCACCTCGTTCTCTCAAGTAGCTGGAACCACAGGCATGAGCCACCAGACAGGCTAATTTTTTTATTTTGTAGAGACGAGGTCTCCCCGTGTTGCCCAGACTGGCCTCGAACTCCTGGGCTCAAACAATCATCTCAGCTTCAGCCTCCCAAAGGGATAGGATTACAGGTTTGAGCCACCACGCCCAGCAGGTCTTCATTCTGACAGCTCCTGTGTCCTGTAAAACTATAATCAAATAAACCGGGCTCCTTTGGTTCAGCCTGTAATCCCGTGCCTTTGGGAGGCTGAGGTGAGTGGATTGCCTGAGCCCGCGGGTTTGAGACCCGCCTGGGCAGGCGAGACCTCATCTCTACAATAAATCAAAAATTAGCTGGGCGTAGTAGCGCACGCCCGTAGTTCCAGCTACTTGGAAGACTGAGGTGGAAGGATCGCTGGAGCCCAGCAGGTCGAGGCTGTGGTGGCCGGGAGCGGCCACTGCACTCCAGTCTGGGTGACAGAGAATCCAAGTCAAACAAAAAACAAAAACTATGATCAAATAAATGTGTGTGCCTTTTCTCCTATTAATTGGCCTTTTGTCAGTGATTTTGGTGAACCTTTAAGGGCTTAGGGAGGTTTAAATGTAAGCATTTAAACTTTGCCTCAGGCTTTGTTTTCTGCAGAACCAGAGCAACAACACAAGGAACCTGTTATCTGAGGATCAGCTCAGGGCGTTTTCCATGAAACCCACATAGCAAGAACTCCCTTTGGTGGGACTTCAAGCCTTGCCTTGCCATTGTGTTCTACCTCCCACCAGGTCTTCTGCTCATGGGAACTAACTCCCTTCTCCAGAAAAAAAAAGGCTGAATGAAAAAAGCCTCCTTTGAATAATAGGAAGAAAGCAGTGTACATTTATTAAAACAACATATAACACAAACTCAGTTACCACCCCATACATCAGGGATAGGCGCTGAAATACAGTACATCATCCCTGTGAGAACTACCCAGTCCTCCCGCCAAGGAAGGGAAGTGGGCAGCTGTATCAACCTGGCTTCCTTCCCCTCTTTCTGACAATCGCCTGTCATACAATGACCAGGCATTATCATACAAAAGTTCCTTTACAAAAAGCACCAAGTTGGCATACATATACAAGTATATACAAAAATCACATTTTAAAAACGTACAAAATATTCTGTTTTGCACCAGCATACAAAAGTGTCCTGTGTGGTAGCTTCAAGCACGTTTCCAATTCTGGTTCAGGGGCTGCTGGACGCAGCAGTGAGGGTCCTACTCTACAGTCTGCTCCCAGAGCAGAGAGAAGACACACCTCCTCATTGCCCCTCCCACCCCGGGACCAGCACCAAAGCAGCTGGGCCCATCCCTGCCCTCCCCATTCTCTCTGCCTCTAGAGGGTCTATCGCTCATTCAGCTCCTTACTGGTGACCTGAAATAAATAAAAAGACAGAGGCACGTGATGAGACAGGGACTCAGGAGGACCCAAGACACTGTACCAAGCTACAGTGACAAATAAAACCATCAAACTCCAATTCCTTTAAAACATATTTTTAGGCTGGGCTCAGTGGCTCAGTCTGTAATCCCAGCACTTTGGGAGGCCGAGGTGAGTGGATTGCCTGAGCCCGCGGGTTTGAGACCCACCTGGGGCAACTTGGCGAGACCTCGTCTCTACAATAAATC
>NW_007252282.1:26610-27414 GCF_000164805.1 Carlito syrichta | reverse complement strand
GGTCTCGAACCTGTGGGCTCAGGCAATCCACTCACCTCAGCCTCCCAAAGGTGCGGGATTACAGGCTGAGCCACCGAGTCCGGCCAAACATGTCCTTTCTATGCACCAGCTACTGTTCTAAATGATTGGCTAATTTACTCCCAACTACAACCTTCTGAGGTCAGTGCTATTACACCCACATGCACAGAAGAGTAGCCCAAGAATTAGAAGAGTTATTAACTGCTCAAGATCAAACCACTGGTCTGGGACAGATCTTTGATTCAGAATCCAGTTTTGTTTTGTTTTGTTTTTTGAGTTGGAGTCTCACTTGGTCACCCAGGCTGGAGTGTAGTGATACTGTATAGCTCACTGCAGCCTTAAACTTCTGGGTCCAGTTGATCCATCCACATCAACCTCCCAAGTAGGTAGGACTATAGGCATGCGCCATCACACTCAAGTTATTTTTAAAATTTTTTTGTAGAGACCAGGTCTCACTGTGTTGCCTAGGCTGATTACGAACTCTTGGGCTGAAGCAATCCTCCTGCCTCAGCCTCCGAAAATGCTGGGATTACAGGTATGAATCTATGTCCAGCTCAGAACCCAGCTTTTAATCAAACTCTGCCAGGTTGACAATCTCAGGTCCTACGAGGGGACAGCAGATAACACAAATGAGTGAAGCAGGCAGGCATGTGATCAGGAAAACTGTGGTTCCATCTACTTGGAATACCAAGGCAGAAGGATTACCTGAGCCTAGCAGATAGAGGCTGCAGTGGCCATGAGCATGCCACTGCACTCCAGCCTGGGTGACAGTGAGAGTCCTACTCA
>NW_007252282.1:21422-26486 GCF_000164805.1 Carlito syrichta | reverse complement strand
CCCGGACTCGGTGGCTCAGCCTGTAATCCCGCGCCTTTGGGAGGCTGAGGTGAGCGGATTGCCTGAGCCCGCAGGTTCGAGACCCGCCTGGGCAGTGAGACCTCATCTCTACAATAAATCAAAAAATCAGCCGGGCGTGGTAGCGCGTGCCTGTAATTCCAGTTACTCGGAAGGCTGAGGTGGAAGGATCGCCGGAGCCCAGCAGGTCGAGGCTGCGGTGGCTGGGAGCGGCCACTGCACTCCAGTCTGGGCAACAGAGTGAGACTCTAACTCAAAAAAAAAAAAAAAAAAAGGAAAAGAAAAGAAGTCTCCTTTTTTATCATTAAAAATAATCTCAGGCCTATAATCCTAGCACTTTGGGAGGCCAAGGTGAGAAGATTGCATGAGCCCATGGGTTCAAGACCAGCCTAGGCAACTTGGGGAGACTTCATCTCTACAATAAAACAAAAAAGAATTAGCCAGACTTGGTGGTGCATGCCTGTAGTTCCAGCTACTTGGAAGGCTAAGGCGAAAGGATTACCTGAGCCCAGCAGTTCAAGGCTGTGGTGGCCGTGAGTGTGCCACTGCACTCCAGCCTGGGCAACAGAGTGAGACTCCAACTAAATAAAAAAAAGCAATTTCCTGGTCAGATTCGGTGGCTCAAGCTTGTAATCCCAGCACTTTGGGAAGCCTAGGAGAGAGAACTGCTTGAGCCCAGGGGTTTGAGACCAGCCTCGGCAACTTGGCGAGACCTCATCTCTACAATAAATCAAAAAATTAACTGGGTGTGTGGTTCCAGCTACTTGGAAGGCTGAGGCAGAAGGATCATCTGAGCCCAGCAGGTCAAGGCTGCTGTGGCCGTGAGCAGCGTGCCACTGTATTCCAGCCTGGGTGACAGAGTGAGACTCCAACTCAACAGACAATCAATCAATCAATCAAACACATACTGGGAGCAGGACTAAGTATCTTTCCCAACGTCTAGCCCAGCACTTTGCAACAGTAGGTATCTCGTGTTGTTGTGGAATGAATGAGGGAATGAATGAATGTAGGTAGATGCATTTCTTACCTTCTTGCTTCCGTTCTGTGGGCTCTTCCTCCTCCTGATCTTCTTCTTCTTCATTGAACTCTTCCTCCTCCTCATCTGTGACAAAGAGCAATTGTGTTAGGATGGGGCTGGTTCCTCAGAGGACCCTCTCGAAGGAGAGCCAGGCTGGAGAGAGCAGTCAGTGCCAAATGGCCACACAAAGACAGCAGTGGCCCAGGAGGCAATGGGCTTGCCAAACCCAAGCTGCCCAGAGGCCCTGCTCCCAGGATCCCCTGCCCTCCTTCCAAGGGAGAGAGGCCCAAAAGGCCCTTTGTCCCGGGAGCAGCAGGAGCTTCTGTCACCTCCTCTGCCAGTGACCAGAGACAGCCCTTGGAGGAAGCACACTTGGTGCTTCTGTATATCTCTCAGAAAACATATGGAGAACCAGACAAAAACTTGAGTCTCAGCAATCAGAAGGCTGTCCTTTGAGATCAGCACCTCCTCTCCTGTTTTCCTCATTTCTTAGTCTACAAAGGGGTGGCTGTGGGGTGGAGATCACCTCTGGGGCCATGTCTGCTCTCTGAAGCTGGGCCCCAGAGGGACAGTGACTGAGCTACATCCCATGTCCTCACTTTCTCATACTTGGGATGCCACCTTCAAGCTTGAATAGAGAACATGCCCCTTCCCCAGCCCTCTCCCAAGCCACCTTTTTAATTTTGGGGGACCCTGGGAAGGCCAATACAGAGTCAGAGCTTTTGTCAAGAGTGTATCCAAAATGACAGCTAAAATTCCAACCAAGTAACTGGGAGCAGTGCATAACCCAGGGAGTTTTGTTGTTTTTAATCATGATCACAATTACTACTCATAACAGCATATGCTGAGGTCTTACTATGTGTCAAGTATTGTGCTAAGTGTTGTGTCCGCATTGTCTCATATAATCCTCACAAGAGTCTGTGAGCTTGATAGTTCTCAGTGGAATCTGCGTGGACTACTTACTAGCTGTGTGGCCTTGAACAAGCTGCTTACTCACTCTTAGCTTTGGATGTCTCAACTACAAAATGGAGATGATAACAGAACCTATCTCATACAGTTGTATTAAATAATAGAATTGGCTGGGCATGCCGGGCTCGGTGGATCAGCCTGTAATCCCGCGCCTTTGGGAGGCTGAGGTGAGTGGATTGCCCGAGCCCACGGGTTCGAAACCCGCCTGGGCAGGCAAGACCTCGTCTCTACAATAAAATAAAAAAATTAGCCGGGCGTGGTAGCGCGCGCCTGTAATTCCGGCTACTCAGAAGGCTGAGGCGGAAGGATCGCTGGAGCCCAGCAGGTCGAGGCTGCGGTGGCCGAGAGCGGCCACTGCACTCCAGTCTGGGCGAGAGTGAGACTCCAACTCAAGAAAAAAAAAAAAGAATTGGCTGGACACAGTTGCTCACACCTGTAATCCCAGCAATTTGGGTGGCTGAGGCGGGAGGATTATTTAAGGTCAGGAATTTGAAACCAGCCTAGGCAATATAATGAGACCTCATCTCTACAAAGCAATCAAACAAATTACCCAGAGATGGTGGCATATGCCTATAGTCCCAACTACTCAAGAGGCTGGGATGGAAGAATCACCTGAGCCCAGGAGGTCAAGGCTGTGGTGAGACATGATCATGCTACTTCACTCCAGCTTGGGCAACAGAGTGAGACTCTGACACAAATAAATAAATAAATAAATAAATAGAATTTATGTCAAGGGCTTAGTACCTAGAACATATAAAGTGTACAATAGGCCGGGCGCTATGACTCATATCTATAATCCTACTACTTTGGGAGGCCAAGGTGGGAGGATTACTTGAACCCAGAAGTTCAAGATCGGCCTAGGCAACATAGCAAGAGCTTGTCTCATATGTATATATACATAATATAATTATATATATGCTAGCCAAGTGTGGTGGCATGCCTGTAGTCCCAGCTACTTGGGAGGTTGAGGCAGAAGGATTGCCTGAAGCCAGATAAAGGGGCTCATGCCTATAATCCCAGCACTTTGGGAGGCCAAGGTGAGAGGATTGCCTGAGTCCAAGGGTTCGAGACCAGCCTGGGCAACTTGGAGAGACCCCCGCCCCCATCTCTACAATATATCAAAAAATTAGCCAGGCAGAGTAGTTCAGCTACTTGGAAGGCTGAGGCGGAAGAATCGCCTGAGCTCAGCAGGTTGATGCTAGTGTGGCCGTAAGTATGCCACTGCCCTCCAGCCTAGGACACAGAGTGAAACTCTGATTCAAAAAATAAGTAAATAACACAAAGTATTGACTTACTCTTACTAAAATTACAAGAGGTTTTGATTTTTAATTCTATGACCTGCTTCTTTTTTGAAAACTTTTCAGACTTGCAACTCAGAAGCTCAAATTCTACTGTCGTTCAACTTTTCCTCCCTTAGAGAGGGCATGAGATAATAACTCTCTCCTTCCACTTTTTTTATCAGCTCTTGTAACTTTTTGTTCTCTCTCCAGTTCTAACTGTTGATGATAAAATGTTTTATCATAAAGATCTAGAAAAGTAATGTTTTTCTCCAGTGTAACTTAATACTCTACCCTTAGCCTTTCTTGATATATCCAAACTTTTCAATGTAATTGACAAATTCTTATGTTGTTCCTCAGAGTCATGTATTCCTCTACTTAGAGCTGGTTTAATGGTACTTCTATAATATAATGTTCACACGTGACCCTGGATACACATTTCCCGTGTCGGATTTAGTCAAGTATTCTTTTTTTTTTTTTTTGAGTCAGAGTTTCACTCTGTCCTCCAGGAGTGCAGTGGCACACTGCTCATGGCTACCGCAGCCTCGACCTGATGGGCTCAGGTGATCCCTTCCGCCTCAGCCTTCCAAGTAACTGGAGTTACAGACATGTGCCACCATGCCCGGCTAATTTTTTGATTTATTGCAGAGATTAGTTCTTACCACATTGCCTAGAATGGCTTGAACCTGTGAGCTCAGGCAATCCTCTCACCTCGGCCTCCCAAAGTGCTAGGATAATAGGTGTGAGCCATGGCGCCCAGGCAAGTTTTTTTTTTAAAACAGGTTTAGTGACTTCCAGTTTATCTAAATGGGTTTCCCATAAAGAGAAGCAATTACATTATGAAAGGTTTTCTTTCCCTTTTTGGTAACTGGCTTTAGAAACCAAGAGTTTTTTTTTTTGTTTTTTTTTTTTTGCATTGGAGTCTCTCTCTGTTGCCCAGGCTGGAGTGCAGTGGACGCTCCAGGCCACCACAGCCTCGACCAGCTGGGCTCAGGTGATCCTTCCACCTCAGTCTTCCAGATAGCTGGAATTACAAGCATGCGTTACCACACTGGGCTAATTTTTTTGATTTATTGTACAGAGGAGGTCTCATTAAGTTTCCAGGGCTGAGCCAGGCTCGGTGGCTCAGCCTGTAATCCCGCGCCTTTGGGAGGCTGAGGTGAATGGACTGCCTGAGCCCGCGGGTTCAAGACCCACCTGGGCAGTGAGACCTCATCTCTACAATAAATAAAAAAATCAGCGGGCGTGGTAGCGCATGCCTGTAATTCTGGCTACTTGAAAGGCTGAGGCAGAAGGATCGCCAGAGCCCAGCAGGTCGAGGCTGCGGTGGCCGGGAGCGGCCACTGCACTCCAGTCTGGGCGACAGAGTGAGACTCCAACTCAAAAAAAAAAAAAAAAAAACCACAAAAATTTCCCGGGCCGGTCTCAAACCCCTGAGCTCAAGCAGTCCTCTTGCCTTGGCCTCCCAAAGTGCTGGGATTACAAGCTTGAGCCACTGCACCCAGTCTGGAAACAAAGATTTTACATTTCATCAAAATAATTCGTGTTGCCTTTATTGGAAAAAATAAGCTTTAAAAAGACTGAAGTTTTTACATCCATGCAATTTTTTTTTTTTGAGTTGGAGTCGCATTCTGTCACCCAGGCTGCGCTCACAGCCGCCGCAGCCTCGACCTACTGGGATCAGGCAATCCTTTCACCTCCACTTTCCAAGTAGCTAGAACCACAGGCTCACACCACCATGCCTGTCTAATTTTTTTTTTTTTTTTTTGAGTTGGAGTCTCA
>NW_007252282.1:13699-21402 GCF_000164805.1 Carlito syrichta | reverse complement strand
CCGCAGCCTCGACCTGCTGGGCTCAGGCGATCCTTCTGCCTCAGCCTTCCAAGTAGCGGGAACTACAGGCATGCACTACCACGCCTGGCTGATTTTTTGATTTATTGTAGATGAGGTCTCACTGCCCAGGCGGGTCTCGAACCCGCGGGCTCAGGCAATCCACTCACCTCAGCCTCCCAAAGGCGCGGGATTACAGGCTGAGCCACCGAGCCCGGCTTTTTTTTTTTTTTTTTGAGCTGGAGTCTCACCCTGTCACCCAGACTGGAGTGCAGTGGCCGCTCCCAGCCACCGCATCCTCGACCTGCTGGGCTCCAGCAATCCTTCCGCCTCAGCCTTCCAAATAGCTGGAACTACAGGTGTGTACTACCACACCCGGCTAAATTTTTTTGATTTATTGTAGAGATGAGGTCTTGCCAAGTTGCCCAGGCAGATCTCGAACCTGCGGGCTCAGGCAATCCATACATACACCTCGGCCTCCCAAAGTGCTGGGATTACAGGCTGAGCCATCGAGCCTGGCAATTTTAAAAATTTGCTGTAGAGACAAGGTCTCGCCAAGTTGTCCAAGCTGGTCTTGAAGCCCTGGGCTCAAACATTCCACTTGCCTTGACCTCCCAAATTACTGAGATTACAGGCGTGAGCCATCATCCCGGCTTTCTTTATTTTAAAAAAATAATACACAAATGCAGAGATAACTTGGGTTTTTCTCTTTTGAACAAGATTTTCTTGTAATTTCAGGAGATAACAAAATGATCTTTGTTTACCTTTTGAATATTCTGGAAAAAAATTATAGAGAAATGAAGCAGATTCAGTTGCCCTTATGCTGTCTTTCTTAGTTGTTATTATTTAGGAAAATGAGTCTCCTCTATCAAAGGACTTTGCTTTTAAAAAATATTTAAATTAAATTAGCTGGGTGTGGTAGCGTGTGCCTGTAGTTCTACTTGGAAGGCTAAGGTGGAAGGATCGCTGAAGCCCAGCAGGTCGAGGCTGCGGTGGCCTGGAGCGGCCATTGCACTCCAGTCTGGGCGACAGGGTGAGACTCCAACTCAAAAAAAAAAAAGAAAAATCAAATTGTCATTTGGGCTAAATGAATTACTTAATTTATAGTCACCTATAATCCTGTGTTGTAATAGCAAATGTTTTAAACTTTTGATATTTGACAGACTTTCCAAAATCAAAATTTAAGTTTCTATACTTAGCCTCTTTGACATCACTAATGTTAGATATTAGGTTCCCCTGAAGTCCAAGAGAAACATTTGGCTGATTTGGTATGTTATATAGGGAGCTAGGTGCGGTGGCTCATGCCTGTAATTCCAGCACTTTGGGAGGCCGAGGCGAGAGGATTGCCTGAGCCCAGCAGGTCAGGTCGTGGATGCAGTGGCCATGAGCTTGCCACTGCACGCCAGCCTGGGTGACAGAATGAGACGCCCACTCAAAAAAACCCAAAAAACGTTGTCACATATGAAAGGATGTTTCATTTTCTCTCGGTTATATCTATGTGTGTTACTCATATGTATTATGAATGGTATCAAGTTCCTATAATTCTAATATGTCTTAGTATATGTTATCATTAGTAATAGTTATTATGTTAAACTGTAATCCCAGTACTTTGGGAGGCTGAGGTGAGAGGATTGCCTGAACCCAGAGTTTGAGACCAGCCTGGACAATCAAGTTGCACTCCAGCCTGGGTGACAGAGTGAGACTCCAACTAAAAAACAACAACAAAACACCTGAGGTCTAGCTGGTCTCCACAACAACTACCAACTACCAAGGCAGGCCTCCTTCCAGGGACATCAGACCAGGCTAGTTCTCATGAACCCTGAATTAACTCTCATCTTTACACTCATCTCTATGTTATCATTACATGTCTCTTGCGAATGCTATGACAGACACAGGAAAAGAAAATAGACAAAAGCAAGGGCCCAGATCATGATAACTGATAAAATAGATCTGATCAAGGATGTTTTTAAAGACTGAACTCTAGGCCCGACTCTCACCCTTAAACAATTGGCTATAAAATCAGGTCAAACCATGTCCTTCCCCATAAGCCAGCATCACTGATGCGGACACTATTGTCACCAAATATACAATTCTAGGAATCTGCCTCCTAGCACCAGGGAACTCACCAGGTAAACAGAATAGAGAACCCTAGGAATGAGCCTTCCTAGATGTGGGACCTCTAACTTTATTGGCCTACACATGCATTCTAAGGAATGAGGCTGGCTAAGAAGGGGAGCTGAGGACTAACACTTGCCTTTTTTTTTTTTTTTTTTTTTTAGTTCTTCTTATCTAAATTCCTAACTAAGAGGCTTGGGGAGCAATACCTAATGAGGACTCACCAGAAAGGGTTTTATTACTCTATATACTTGAAAGGACATATTGTGGACTTTATATGGCCAATGAGCAGCCATTTTAACATTGTCTAAATCTCATGTTTTTCTAGCAGTTCACTTAACTTACCCTCAAATCACTAGCCAAGGACAGAACCTGTTTCTCAGAGGTATCTTTTGATAATTGTTTTGCAACCCCCCTTTCCAGTTTGTTTTGTATTAATTAGCTTTTCTATTTCAAATATTTGCCTCCACCCTTAAGACCCAGGTTAACCTAGTCAGCTCTTTGACCTTCGTGATACAGACAGACCCATCACCATGGCAGCAGTCATGTGGCTAGCCCACCCATCTGCCTGCTGCCCATCACCTGACATCAATAGCTGTGCTTACCTGCTCCTTGGTGATGACATGGAGGAGACCACCACTCAACCACCTTAATGACCTGCCCCCATCACAGGGGAATGTTTAAAAACATTCAACCTTGAGCAGCCATTCGCCATTGCCTTACTGGACTCTGGTGTGGCCGTGTGCTCTTTGCACTATGGCCATCGCCATGTTTCCTGGCTTTGGCCCCTTCTCTACCTTGAATCTCCTCTCTCTCTCTCTAGTTTACTTGTTAAGTAAACTATATTTTCCAATCTAACGTCTGTGCAATTCTTTGCATTTTTCATGCGGCACTGGATCACAGCAGACACCCACATCCTCTATGAGTCTGACATAACTTTCTGGAGATTCCCTGCTGGGAGTGTAACCTAACAATACTAAAGTTTGTTTTCCAACCTGACTCTGGCATAGCATCATATAACAAATTTTAAAAAAAATCAAGGTATCAGCCAGGCCCAGAGGATCAAACCTGTAATCCCAGCACTTTGGGAGATGGAAGCAAAAGGATTGCCTGAACTCAGGGGTTCAAGACCAGACTGGGCAATTTGGTGAGACCTCCTCTCTACAATAAATCACAAAAACTAGCCTGGCATGGTGGCCTGCGTCTATAGTTCCAACTCTGCACTATGGATAGATTAGTGTCTTACAAGGCTCCTGAAGTGGGGAGTTCCCAAGAGACTTTGCAGGGATATAAGATACCTTTGTTTTGTTTTGTTTTTAGTTGACTTCTCACTCTGTCACCCAGGCAGGAGAGCAGTGGCATGCTCATGGTCACTGCAGCCTTGACCTGCTGGGTTCAGGCGATCCTTCTGCCTCAGCCTTCCAAGTAGCTGGAATTACAGGCGTGGGCCACCACACCCAGCAATTTTTAAAAAAAATTATTGTAGAGGTCTCGCCAAGTTGCCCAGGCTGGTCTCAAACTCCCGAACTCAGGAAATCCTCTTGCCTCCACCGCCCAAAGTGCTAGGATTATAGGCGTGAGCCACCATACCCCGCAAAACTGTTCTTTTCTTAAATCTCTGTAAACTAAAACAACCTCATGCCTGCTTGCTGATGTGTGGACTTTACAAAAAGTTCACTTGAATATCTGGTTCAAACTACAGCCACTGCAATTGGAGAATACATCAGAAACTCTACAGGATGGTTTATTTTCCCTTCTTATTTTTCACATTGTTGTCATAGTTGCATTGTTACAATTATTATAGGCACTCAATGGAAGAGTAGTTATAAATAGATGAGGATACAACATTGATAAATTAAGGTGTCTGAGTATCATAGATGATAGCATTAGAAAGCTTAAGGTAAAGTCTACCTTTAGGCAATAACTAGTATATGTTCTATAGAGCCTCTCTACATCAATATCTGATTTGTTGCAACTGCACCATGAGGTGATAATTATCAGAGGGCCCACTTCCTATTTTTTTTTTTTTTTTTTTTAGTAGGAATCTCATTCTGTCGCCCAAACTGAATGGCCGTGGCATGCTCAGAGTCACTGCAGCCTCGACTTGGTGGGTTCAGGTGATCCTTCTGTCCCAGCCTTCCAAGTAGCTGGAACTACAGGTGTGCACCACGATGCCCAGCTAATTTTTTGGATTTATTGTAGAGACAAGGTCTCGTCAAGTTGCCCAGGCTGGTCTCAAACCTGTGGACTCAGGCAAACCTCTCACCTCAGACTCCCAAAGTGCTGGGGTTACAGGCGTGAGCCACCGTGTCCGGCTCTGCCATAATTCTTATACGAATGTATTGAGCAACAATTCTGCACCAGGCACTGTGCTGGGCTGTGGGTTCATCTAGAAGTTGGCTGTTTGAGTTAGACCTTATATCTGGGTATCTTTGTTAGTGTATCTGCCTCCCTGTGGGACTCAGTAGGAGGAATGCTGGTTTTCAGGGGACAGACAAATAAATAGTCAAGTGGTACCACCACCTCCTTTACCTGTCCCAAAGTTGATGGCCCTCAGGGCGTCTGCGATGTGTTCTAGGTTCAAAGTAAAGTAGTCCATGTTTTCAAAGCCTTGCTCTGTCTTCCCTAGCTGGCAGCCCTTGGAAGCTTCCACAATGCTGTGGGAGAGAGAGGCAGGGTGAGATCTCTGGGCTCAGTGCAGAGAGGGGAGCACACATGCCAAGCCCACACCCAGACCTTCTACCTAGAGGCTCCCTGGAGGAGGGGAATATTTCCTCTCCAGGATCAAGCAGAATGGGTATTTAGTTCAAGAAAGCAGGGAATGCAAAAGTCAGGAAAGCCAGCCTGAGTTGAGACCCTCCCGACAGACCTAATGCCCATGGGAGACAGGGGGACGTGGGGGGTTATTGACCCAGTGGGAACTAGAAGCTTGGGTCATAGCCCCTGGGAAGACACTGACCTTTTGATGAGTTGCTTGGCACTCTGTTGGGGCAGAGAGAACAAAGAGTTAGGATTGCAGAAGAGGTAACTCCAGAAAATCAGCAAAACTAGTGACTGGGTGTTGCAGATGGAATCTTGGCGCCATTCTCCAGCCCACTTGTACCCTACTCCCCTTGAGCTGCAAGGTTTCTTTGGACAACTTGTGTCTTTTTTTTTTTTTTTTTTTTTGAGTCAGACTCTCACTCTGTTGCCCAGGCTGGAGTGCAGTGGCACATTCACAGCCACCTCAGCCTCGACCTGCTAGGCTTAGGTAATCTTCCCCCTTCACCTTCCAAGTAACTGGAACTACAGGCACGCGTTACCACGCTTGGTTTATTTTTTGATTTATTGTAGAGATGAGGTCTCACCAAGTTGCCCAGGCTGGTTTCAAACCCATAGACTCAGGCAATCCTTTTGCCTCCACCTCCCAAACTGTTGCAAGCATGAGCCACCATGCTTGGCTTCAGTTTGGATATTTTCCTTCTGTCCATGATCTGCACAGATCTTGGTCATCACTCTAGGACCCTCTCATTGCCCTGACAGAAAGTTTGGATTCTGGGGATATCCGTCTAAACACTCCTAAACCCTGAATTTCCAAGCTGAGAATCATATCCTAATCACCTTTCCATATCCAATGTCTAGTACAAATCCTGGCCCACAGTAGGAGCTTAGGTTAGGAAATTTTTATTGAACTGAACTGTGAAGCTTTTTTTTTTTTGAATAGGAGTCTCACTCTGTCACCCAGACGGGAGTGCAGTGGCACACTGCTCACAGCCACCACAGCCTTGACTTGCTGGATTCAGGCAATCCTTCCACCTTAGCCCTCCAAGTACCTGGAATTACAGGTGCGTGCTACCATGCCCAGGTGATTTTTAAAATTTATTGTAGAGACGCGAACTTGCCAAGTTGCCCAGGCTACTCTTGAACCTCTGAGCTCAGGTGATCATCTCACTTCGACCTCCCAAAGTGCTGGGATTACAGGATTGAGCCACCGTGCCTGGCCTGGACTGTGAAGTTTTATAGCTAAGCCTTTTCTGTCCTCCCCAACAAGCTCTTGTAGGGCAAGTCTATGTCTGGGTCATCTCTGTGTCTCCACTCTGTGCCTGGCCTACAGTAGGTGCTCAGTTAATAATCTTTATGCTATTTATAGCTTACAAAGCTGTTCCACAAACATCTTATTTGATACTCTTGAGGAAATGGAAGGTAAAGATTGTTACATGTCCATTTTTCAGATGGGGAAGCTGAAGCCCATTGAGGTTCAAATGACTTGTCTATGGGCCCATGGGTTCAAGGGGCACAACTTGAACCTTAGGACTGTGGAGTTGAAATGACCCTGCCCAGACCCTCCTAGTCTTGCTTACCAAGAGAAAGGTGGCCCCCCCAGGTTCGTCCAGGGATTGGATGGCCGTCTCCACCAGCTTAGTGGACTTGTCGAGCTGTTCCTGATACTGCTGGATGAGAGCCTCGATGAAGCTGAGCTTCTCCTCCTGCTCCTGCGTGATCTGCTGCAGCAACTCACTTTTCTTCTCGTCCAGGATGGCGTACAGTGTGTCAAATTTCTGACTCAGCTCTTCCTTCACCTGGTGACTGTTCTCCTGGGGACAGAAACCTTGCAGTCATATCCTGTTGGGTCTTACTCCTTACCCCCAGTGCTTCCTTTCTGGGAGAGGAGCAAACAATCCAAAGCTGGAAGAGATCTTACACCTCCATTTTACAGAAGACAAAATGAGGATTTAACCAGAAGAAAGCACTTGTACCATCCCAGCTACTTAGTACACCAGTGACATCTGGAGGCTTCTGTTATGGAAACAGCTAGCACCTACTTCCAAAATGCTCTCTAGCTGCATGGCAAGACATATTCTGGGCCTCCCCCATGCCCCAAGTCACACTCTTCCCTATGTTTTAGAACCAAGACTGGATTCAGAAACTGCATCATCTGGTCCCAGGAGATTTGGAAAAACAGCTCCTTCCCTGGCACCTCCTCAGCTGGAGCTCCCTTCTCTGTGGCACGGACACTACATCTTAGTTCCCTTTTCTGTAAGATGGGTATAATAATAGCACCTCATCAGAGTGGGAGCCTCTTGTGCGTGAGCTCAATGTTCCCTTTCTTCCTTTGAACTTACTCTCACTTGATTCTTCATCCACTAGCAATGATGAAGTCCTCTTCCCCCATCTCACCTCCAGGGCCACACCCCAAGTGGAGATGGAAAATCATGGATGCTTTTTCAGGGATGGAAAAGTTCCTTTCTGCCCTTGACAGCCTTGCACTCAAAGTGTGGCCCGTGGACCAAGCAGTTCTGGCACACCCTGGGAGTTTATTGGAAATGCAAAATCTTATGTCTCATTCCAGACCTACTGAATTAGAACCTGAATTTTAACAAGATCCCAGGGTGATTTTTACTCCTTTTTTTTGTTTGTTTGCTTGTTTTTGAGTTGGAGTCTCACTCTGTCACCCAGGCTGGAGTGCAGTGGCATACTCATGGCCACCCCAGCTTCGGCCTGATGGGCTCAGGCGATCCTTCCGCCTCAGCCTTCCAAGTAGTCAGAATTACAGGCGCGTGCTACCACCCCCGGCTAATTTTTTTTTTTTTTTGAGTTGGAGTCTCACTCTG
>NW_007252282.1:10654-13583 GCF_000164805.1 Carlito syrichta | reverse complement strand
AGGCGGGCGCTACCACACCTGGCTAATTAATTTTTTTTTTTTTAAATTGTAGAGATGAGGTCTGGCCAAGTTGTCCAGGCTGTTCTCGAACCTGTGGGCTCAGGCAATCCCTTCACCTTGGCCTCTCAAAGTGCTGGGATTACAGGCTTGAACCACTGCACCCGGCCTTCACTCAGTTTAATGTTTGAGAAGTGTTGATCTATAGCACACCAGAGAACAGTGCTCTAAAAACAATTAGTGCCGAATAAATACTGGGAATTATTGAGGGACGCCTCCTGAGGTCAGAGACCAGGTCTGTCTTGTTCATTCCTTCAACCCCAGTTGGGCAGGACCTGACACTCAGCTGTACTCAAGAAGCATTTGTTGAGTGGGCGGATGAGTGGATCAGTTCCTCTCTGCAATCCTGGGTTGGTTGCCCCAGGCCACGAGTCCCAACCTTTAGCCACAACCCATGGGTGAGCCTTCCCCAGAGATAAGGCTGTGCTGGGAGACCTCAAATCCGCAGGCAGGGCTGTCCTATCCCCTCACCTTGGTCACTCGACATGAGTCCTCCAGCTGAGTAATGATGGTCTGCACGCGGTCATTCCCTGCCACCAGCATGGAGATACAGTTACTCAGTTCAGTCTAGATGGGGTCAGGAGAGGAGAGACAGAAATAGCCTTGGGACCAGCCCACTCGGACATGGCACCAACACGGCCCCCTCCATCCCCTCTCTGCCAGAAAGAGCCTCCAGTAGGGGTATAGCCCCTCTTTCTGGGGTGCTGCTCAGCTCAGAGCAGAGGATTAGAGAGATACTGCCTCCCTTATTTTACAGATGAGGCCGAGAGTGGGGAAGTGAGCTGTCCAAAACACACAGCCAGGTCCTGGCAGAGGAGGGCTTGTTTCTAAGAAAGAAGAGATGAAGAAAAGAAAGAGAGTTGGAGAGAACTAGAAGAGAAACACCAAGAGAAGAGTGGAGAAGAAAGTATGGAAGGGAGGCTACGGCTTGCTGATGGGCAGGGTTGTGTGGTTCCAATGGACAGGGGACCCAGGGAGAGGGCTCTAGGCTGCTTCCTGCCACAGGGGACTCGGAAGTCTGGGAGAGGTGAGAGGCGCAGGAAGAAGTATCCAGGTCCAAAGTATGCCAGGATGGAGAAACCATGGCCTGAGAGGGCCCTGATGACCTGGCCCTGGGGTCTGACCACTCCCTTGTGGCCCCACCCAGGTGCTCTCAAGTGGCTCTAAGTTTAACCCATGAGCTCAGCCACCTCCCCCAGGAAGGGCTGCTGTCCCTGTGGCCTGGGAAGTCCCTCTAGAGGGACTATTCCTGAAAGGCCGGCTCAGCAAATCTACAAGGATCAAATCTGTCTCCTGAATCATCGGTGTGCCCAGCAGGCCCGGGCTGTGGGTAGAAGTGGCTGGAGCCAGTACCTTTTGTCCCTGGAAGACACTCTGCAGCGGAGCCACCTCGCAGGCCTTGTGGGCTCCAAATACCTTGCACATGGAGCATGTGGGCACCTCGCACGTGAGGCAGTAAATGTTGATTTTCTCGTCTTCGTGCTCCTTGCACATGGGGTGGTTGCCCTTCTGCAGGGGCCGACTGAAGTCAAGAACAGACACAAGTCACAGGGGGTCCTGAGTCCCTGTCTCCTCCCCAGTTCCAGTCACAGAAGTCCACCCCAGATTTATACCCTGAGCCCTCAGTGGTTGGCTGCCCCCAAACCTTTTCTGTTCATCCTCTAGGGACCAAGGACCAGGGAAGCCAGTGATACCAAATCTGTCCCCACATCCTAGAGCTGAAACTCCAGTGATGGAGTTAGCCTGAGGCTCTGCCAGCACAGAGGACATGGGAAGGGTCATAGAATTCCAGAGACATTTTATTTTTTGAGTTGGAGTCTCACTCTGTCGCCCAGGCTGGAGTGCCGTGGCACACTCACGGTCACCCCAGTGTCAACCTGTTTGACTCTGGCGATCCTGCCTCAGCCTTCCAAGTAGATGGAACTACAGGCATGCACTACCACACCTGGGTATTTATTTATTTATTTATTTATTTACTGTAGAGACGAGTTCTCGCCAAGTTGTCCCGTCTGGTCTTGAATCTGCAAATCTCAGGCAATCCACTCGCCTCGGCCTCCCAAGTGCTGGGATTACAGGCTGAGTCACTGAGCCCAACTCCCCAGAGACATTTTAGAGAAGAGGAAACTGAGCCCCAGAAGAGTGCAATGACTTGCCCAAGGTCACCCAGCAAGTCAGGGCAGGGGAAGCAAGTTCACTTGCTCTAATTATAGTCACCATAATTCTTGGTTACTGCAGGCTGGTCTCTGAGCTAAGCACTTTATTCTGATGGCCTCATTTACTTCTATATTTAATCCACCAGACTGTAACCTCCATCAAGGCGGGGAAACTTGCCTGCCTTCTTCACCCCTGAACCTACAGTGTACAGTGCCTGGTGTAGAGAAGGTGGTAATTTAATACAAGTAGAAAGGATAAATCAATAACTAGCATAGCAGTTAGGAATGCTCGCCATGGAGTCAGTCTCTCTCTCTCTCTCTCTCTCTCTCTCTCAGCTTCATCACTTGCTAGCTTTACAAAACCCTGACCGTCTCTGAACCATGAGAATGCCCTCAAGGCTTAGAGAAGGAAGAGTGTGTAGTGACACAAATGATGGAAAGGTAGCGCAAGCCTGAATTCCTTGTACGGAGATTTCTCCCAGGGTCCCATTCTCACCCTTCTTTTTCTTCCCTCATATGTGTTCTGAAAATACCTCTCTCCCTGTATCTCTTTCTCTACTCAGAGCCTCTCGCATGTCATTTATGCTTTTCTTGGGACATCAGGCATTTCCTAACCTAGATTTAGTTAGTTTTTTTTTTTTTTAAGAAACAGAGTCTTAGCCAGGTTCGGTGGCTCAGCCTGTAATCCCGCGCTTTGGAAGGCTGGGGTGAGTGGATTG
>NW_007252282.1:0-10634 GCF_000164805.1 Carlito syrichta | reverse complement strand
AAAAAAAAAAAAAAAAAAAAGAAACAGAGTCTTGCCACGTTGTCCAGGCTGGAGTGCAGTGGTTATTTACAAATGTAATCATAGCACACTACAGCCTTGAACTCGTAGGCTCAAGCAATCCTCTTGCCTCTGCCTCCCAAGTATCTAGGACTACAGGCATGCATTACTGTACCTGCTGTAGATTCCATTTTTGAGTCTAGGTCTTTACTCCCCAGCTAGACTATACACTCGCTGAGGGTTAACACCATGTCATACCACCTCTAATTCCCAACCTCTAACATAACAGGCATCTCATAAATGTCAATGGTCACTGCCTCCACCAGTGTCAATGCCTCACCTCCAAACAGCCTTGCACGACTGTTGACACCCAGGGCTTTCTTGTCCCCTTTAGCTCTTAAATAAGTCCCTTTTCAGACTTGTCTTTTTTTTTTTTTTGAGTTGGGATCTCACTCTGTCACCCAGACTGGAGAGTAGTGGTATGTTCATGGCCACTGCAGCCTTGACCTGCTGGGTTTAGCTGATCCTTCTGCCTCAGCCTTCCAAGTAGCTGGAACCACAGGCATGCACCACCATGCCCAGCTAAGCTTTTTAAAAAATTTATTGTAGAGATGAAGTCTCACCAAGTTGCCCAGGCTGGTCTCAAACCCCTGAGCTCAGGCAATTCTCTCTCCTCAGCCTTCCAAATTACTGGGATTACAGGCGTGGGCCACTGTGCCTGGTTCTTATCTCCATTTTACCAAGTGGAAATGGAGGCTCAGAGAGGGTTAGAGGTTTTTCCAAGGCCACACAGCTTGCAAGTGGTGAAGCCAAAAGAGAATGGATGAATTTTTTTTTTTTTGAGTTGGAGTCTCACTTTGTTGCTCAAACTGGAGTGCAGTGGCATGCTCACAACCACTGCAGCTTCTATCTGCTGGGTTCAGGCAATCCTTCTGCCTCAGCCTTCCAAGTAGCTGGAACCACAGGCATGTACCACCATGACCACGCCCAGCTAATTTTATTTTATTTATTTATTTATTTTTAATTTAAAATATTTATTTATTTATTTTTTTTTTTTTTTGAGTTGGAGTCTCACTCTGTCACCCAGACTGGAGTGCAGTGGCCACTTCCGGCCAGCGCAACCTCGACCTGCTGAGCTCCAGTGATCCTGCCACCTCAGCCTTCCGAGTAGCTGGAATTACAGGCATGCACCACCACGCCCGGCTGATTTTTTGATTTATTGTAGAGATGAGGTCTCGCCAGTTGCCCAGGCAGGCCTCAAACCCGTGGGCTCAGGCAATCCACTCACCTCAGCCTCCCAAAGGCGCGGGATTACCGGCTGAGCCACTGAGCCCGGCTATTTTTATTTTTTTTAATTGTGGAGACCAGGTCTCACCATGCTGCCCAGGTTGATCTCAAAACTGTGGGCTCAGGCAATTCTCTCGCCTCAGCCTCCAAAACTGCTGGGATTACAGGCATGAGCCACTACGCCCGGCTGGGTGAATATTCTTAACTACTGCAAGACTACCTCTCATGTTGCCAGAGCGCAACACTCCAAAAATGCAAACATATTACTGATCATTATAATAATAATAAAATCGATATCACATCAAATATTAGCTACCTGGTGTCCCCCTATGGAGAGCTTGTTTTGTTTGAACCCCTGAAGGCCTTTCCACATAGTTGAATGATAACGACGGCAGCTCTTTATTGAGGGTCTGCCCTGTCCCAGCACTACACTTTCATTACAGACAACTTCTGCCATGATTGCAGTAGTCACGGGAGCAAACCCAAGCTCAGAGAGGTGAACTCACAAGTCCAAAAGGAACAAGAAGCAGAACAATCTGAATCTGAACCCAGATGCCAAAGCCCGGGCTTGGGAGGGCAGTGGCACAAGCACCAGAACCTCAGGATCTTGCCTCATGTCTGCGTTTCCTGCTACTCCAGGATCCCTTACCAAAGGATAGAGGCAGGTGGTAAAGGAAGACCCCTACCAACTCAGGGACCCAGGATCAAAGATGCAAAAAGACAAGTCTCTGGCCCGGTGCAGTGACTCGCACCTGTGTCCCCTTTTACAGACAGGAGAAGCAAAGCCCCAAAGATCCCACAATGCATTAGTCACAGAGGCAAACTGGCAGACCCAGCTCCCCAGGCTAGGGTTTTTTCTCTGTGTCTGCTCTGTGACCTTCCCTTGGGCTGCTCTGCCTGCAGCCATGTACCCGTGAAGGTTTTGGCCCATAATGGCTGTGAGGTCAGCAGCCCAAGAGTCTCGTCGGGATATCTGGATCTGTAGAGATCTCCCCCACAGCTGGGTCTCTCCCCAGTTTGAGGCCAACGCCACACAACCTCCACCTCTCACAGATTCTCCTGCAACTGAGTTACTGTTTTATTAACAGGGAGACTTGGAGCTAGATCAACCAGGTCAACTCCCAGCTCTTCCCAGCTGGGAAACCTTGGCTAACTGACATTGCCTCTTTGAGTCTCAGTTTCCTCATTTGTGAAATGGGGATAATAGCAGAGCGTGGTGGCTCACACCTGTAATCCCAGCACTTTGGGAGGCAGAGGCAAGAGGATTGCTTGAGTCCAGGGGTTTGTGACCAGCCTGGACAACTTGACAAGATCTCATCTCTACAAAAAAATTAGCCAGGCATGGTGTTGTGTGCCTGTAGTTCCAGCTACTTGGAAGGCTGAGGTGAAAGGATTGCCTGAGCCCAGCAGGCTGAGGCTGTGGTGGCTGTGAGCATGCCACTACACTCCAGTCTGGGTGACAGAGTGAGACTCTGATATAAAAAAAAAAGATGGATAATAAAAGTCATGCCTGATCCATAGTTATTGTGAGGTTAAGATGAAGCATTTCTAGTGCCCAGCACTGTGCCGCCCAACCCATGGGAGGATAACTGTTGCTATCCTAATAGATGACCTGGCTATGTTCTTGCTGGGCACTTTCTCTGAGGTTCAGGGGTTCTTAGCTGGCCCAGTGGCTCTCTCCCTCTCACATCTCATCTTTCCCCTGGTCTTTGTCTCAGTATCTCCTATGAGGGCAGCCTAATGTCTGGGCCCCTTTCCATCCACTGAGTGATCTCAAGAGCCAGGAATGGGGGGTATGGGCCTCCGGTCCTGCCTCAGGAGGAAGGAGGAAGGAGATGGCTCTCTGAACTGGCTAGTGTAGCCAATCCATCGAGGGGACTGGATCTTAAGCAGATAAAGGAGGAGGAGGAAGCTCAGGAGAGCAGGGCACGACATGGCTGGGAGGGAGGATGGGCCCCCAGCACCTGGGAGGACCAACCTGGAGCATTCTTGCTTGTAGATGTCAATGATGTTCTCCACTAGCAGATTCCTCTGCAGGCCATACACTCCGTGACGGTCCATGATCACCTCATGGCGGCAGGAGGGGCAGCGGAAACGGCCTCCGGACATGGACACTGAGCCACTTCGGTTGGTCCAGTAGGGATTTGCGGCCTGTGAGTGGCAAAGGCCAAGGTGAGGCTGGAGCTTCCTCCTCAGCCCTTTCCCTTCTTACTCTCCTTCTCCCTGCTCACCCCAACTACTCCTGTCCTCCCAAACTGCCTGGAGTTCCTGGGTTGCTGTGTGAACCAGCCTGCTCACACACAGCATCTGAGAAGCAACTAAGCAATCTACAGGCTTGGGAGTCAGCAGAGCTGGGGTCGAGCTATGTTTATTCTCTCAGTGACTTTGGGCAAGCAACCTTATCTTTCTAAGCCTCAATTTGTCCACTTATGAAATGGGCATTACAATTAAAACAAATTCCTAGTGTTGATACTTTAAAAATAAAATAGTCAGGAGCAGTGGCTCAAGCCTGTTATCCCAACAATTTGGGAAGCCAAGGCGAGAGGATTGCCTGAGCCCAGAGGTTCAAGACCAGCCTGGGCAACTTGGTGAGACCTCATCTCTACAATAAATCAAAAAAATTAGCTGGGCGTGGTGGCGTGCACTTGTAGTTCCGGCTACTTGGAAAACTGAGGCAGAAGGATTGCTGGTACCTAGCAGATTGAGGTTGCGGTGGCTGGGAGCGTGCCCCTGCACTTCTGCCTGGTAACAGAGTGAGACTCCATGTCCAAAAATAAAAATAAGATAAAATAGTGGGAGAACTTTTTTTAAAAACAGAGACAAGACCTCACTATCTTGCCTAGGTTGATAGCAAATGCCTATGCTTAAGAGATCCTCCCACCTTGGCCTCTCAAGATGCTGGGATTAGGCATGAGCCACCATATCCAGCCAGAAGAACATTTTGTTAATGGCCCTTGGGGAATCATGAGTCCCACCTTCAGCCAGGACATCCCTCCTCTTTCTTTCTTTTTCTTTCTGAGTTGGAGTCTCACTCTGTTGCCCAGGCTGGAGTGCAGTGGCACACTCATGGCCACCGCAGCCTCTACCTGCTGGGCTCAGGCGATCCTTCTGCTTCAGTCTTCCAAGTAGCTGGAACTACAGAAATGTGCCACCATGCTCAGCTAATTTTTGGATTTATTGTAGAGACGAGGTCTCACCAAGTTGCCCAGGCTGGTCTAGAACTTGTGGGCTCAGGCAATTCTTTCACCTTGGCCTCCCAAAATGCCAGGATTCTAGGCATGAACCACCGCATCTGGTCCTCTTCCTTTCTCAAAGAGATGGATCCCTTCCTTTTGCTTCATTGTAGGGCACAGCCTCAAAGGGAAGATATCTCTACTGCCCAGTGCCCCTCGCCATCCTCCTTCCAAAGCTCTGGGCCCCCTGCCACCAGGAGCTGGCTCCAGCCCCAGGGTCTGGTTTCTCTCTCCTCTCCCCTGCCTTCCCTCTTATCACTTGAGGCATTTGACTCTCCACTGAAGAGTCAACAGCAGTGCTCAGGGGTGGGGGAGCTGTGGGCTGGGTGGAGAGGGGAAACATGCGTCATGGAGAAGCACTGGGGCAGCCAGAGCTGCCTCCCAGACCCCTCAGCCCAGTCCAGAGGCCTCTGCGAGGGCTCACTTCGAAAGGGAAAGAGTTCATCCTGGCTGGAAGGCTAAGAGGGAAGGGAAGCTGAGTAGCCGCCTGCGGTCCCAGGACGGGGCTATGCCCAGCACTGACCTGGAAGATGTCGTTGGCACACTTCCGGCAGAGGTTGTGCTGGCATGGCAAGATGACCACCGGCTTGGTAAACATCTCCAGGCAGATGGGACAGATCAGCTGCTTCTCCAAGTTCTCCATGGGGTTCCCATCCTGGATGAGGCTTGACTTATAATCCATATTGTGGGGAGATGTGGGAGCCCAGTTAGCGGCTTCCTCTACCTGTCTTGCTCTAAGTGGACCTGGGGCCTTGCCTTTGTCACAAAACACCCGGCCGGGTCCTCTCTGCTTCCTCCTCCTAGGGCCCGAATTCTGCCTTGGTCTAAGGCCCCTCCGATATTTATAGCTGGATCTTGGTCACATGAGCCCCGGGAGGGGACCAGCTGAGCATTCCGATTCCAAGTGGCTGGCGGGGCTTGAGTTTCCTCCAGGCCTGAAAGACTGGCACTCTCAAATCACATGCAAGAGTGAGCAATCGCTGTTCTTCTGGGATGGGGGTCGTAAACAAGAACAGCCTGTTCAGAGGAGGCTTAGGAAGGACTGAGTACCCAGAGTCGCCTCCAGGAATAGGTCTCCCCCAGTTCCAGGCTAGTAGGTCAGGGATGAGACCCAGCAAGTGGGCCACTGGGATTCGAGTGGTTGATGGCCAATGCCCCCTCACTGACCTAAATCAGTTCCATCCCTTCCTCTGGATCCTGCACAACCTCTCTGAGCCTCCATCTCAGGCACAGCATTTTGTTGGAGACTGTGGACACCCCATCCCAGCCAGCCTGTCCCTCCATCCCCTGGCCGTTTATTCCACTTCATGTTGAAAGACCTCCCTTGAGATGCGGTCTTGTCCCCTCATTTTATAGATTCTGAAATAGTTCTAGAGAAGGAAAAGACCTTATTCAAAGTCACTTAGAAAGTACAAGACGTCAGGCGCAGTGGCTCATACCAGTAATCCCAGCACTTTGGGAGACAGAGGCAAGAGGATTGCCTGAGCCCACGAGTTCGAGACAAGCCTGGGCAACTTGGTGAGCCTTTGTCTCTATAATAAATTTAAAAAATTAGCTGGGCGTGGTGATGCATGCCTGTAGTTTCAGCTACTTTGAAGACTGAGGTGGAAGGATCGCCTGAGCCCAGCAGGTCAAGGCTGTGGTGGCCAGGAGCTTGCCACTGCCCTCTAGCCTGGGTGACAGAGTGAGATTATGACCTCCCCCAAAAAAAGAAAGTAAAGGAAAAAGCCAGGAATCTTATTCATTCATCAGACATTTTTCTGAATTCTAGTATATATCAGGCACCAAGGTGACAGATAGATGAGTAATCTGTTTCCCTGCCCTGAGATGTTCACAGCCCAGGAAGTGAGATGGACAGGAATAACTTTTGTGCAGTGCCATGAAGCCTTGTCTGGACACAAAGAAGTTAACTGGAGGCTCCCCTTGGCTCTTTGCACAAATTTCAGTTTTTCTCCGTGTTTTTTAGGACATCTTCCATGTTGGCAGGTCGAAGTCATTAGAGCTGCTCTAGTGGCTGTTTTTTGTTTTTTGTTTTTGAGTTGGAATCTCACTCTGTCACCCAGACTGGAATGCAGTGGCATGCTCCTAGCCACCGCAGCCTCGACCTGCTGGGCTCCAACTATCCTTCTGCCTCCGCGTTCCAAGGAGCTGGAACTACAGGTGTGTGCTACCACGCCTGGCTATTTTTTTATTTATTATAGAGACAAGGTCTTGCCAAATTGCCCAAGTGGGTCTCGAACCCGCGGGCTCAGGCAATCCACTCGCCTCGGCCTCCCAAAGTGCTGGAATTACAGGCTGAGCCACCGAGTCCGGCCTGATGACTGTCTTTAAGGCAGAATCTCATGCAGGAACTTCGGGGTCATTCAGACTAAGGTTCTGGGGCAGAAGACAGGGAGCAGTGGCATCAGGCCCCAGGGGCCTGATGAGCCGAAGGGGCCGTGGAACATACATGAGGCATATGTAGGATCTCAAGAAAGAAGGAAGGCCACAGGTGGTGGCTCATACTTGTAATCCCAGCACTTTGGGAAGCTGAGATGGGAGAACTGATTGCTTGAGGCCAGGAGTTCAAGACCCACCTGGGCAACATAGAGAGACTCCCCACCTCTAAAAAAAAGAAAAACAAAAATAAAAAAAGAAAGAAGTATGATGGGAACCATGAAACAAGACTTAAAACAGAGAAATCAACCTTGGAGAAGAGAGGAAATGGGAGGAGAAGAAGAAGAACCAGTTACAGGAAAAGGAGGCCTTGAAAACAAAAAGCGGGAGAATTTTGAGCAGAGGACGTTCCTCCAAAATGGTAGTGGCTAGTTTTTGCTGAGCATTCCTCATGTACCAGGCACTGTGCTAAATGCTTTGTACTTGTATTTTCATCTCATCATCTCAACAACAAACTTAAAAACCATTATATCCCCATGCCACAGGTGAGGGTGCTCAGGCACAGAGAGGTAAAATAACTTTTATGAGGTCACACAGCTAGCAAGAGGTGGCTCTAGGACACGGACCCAGATATGCCTGACTCAGGAGTCCAAGTTCCTCGCATCTCTACTGGACTGGGTTTGGGTCAAGTCAACCCCGCCAGGCCAGCCAGGGATCAGAAGAGGATGAAAGCTGAAAAGAGGCCATCTCTTAGTCCTTGCCCTCAGGGCCTTGGTTCTGTTCAGGTGTCAGGCAGCCTTGTGTTCTAGGAAGGTGGGTCTCTCTGCTGCCACAGACGTCATAAAGGATTTAAGTCATCATAAGAATTCTATTCCTTTTTGCTTAATTATGCAGTTAGGGCCAATGAGACCCAAGGACATACATACCTGTTGGCTAAAAATCAATGATTTCCTCCAGAATAAACATTGATATGCAAGAAGAAAGCTTCGTTTTTGCTTTTTTATTTTTATTTTTCAATTCCGGGTTACTCTCTGTCACCCACCCAGACTGAGTGCAGTGGCATGATCCCAGCTCACTGCAGCCTTGACTTCTGGGCTCAGGTAATTCTTCTGCCTCAACTTCCTGTAACTGGGACTATAGGCACGTGCCACCGTGCCTGGATAATTTTTTTCTTTTCTTGTAGAGACAAGCTCTCGCTATGTTGTCCAGACTGGTCTCGAGTTACTGGACTCAAGAAATTTGCCCTCCTTGACCCCACAAAATGCCGGGATCATAGGCATGAGCCACTGCACCCAGCCTCATTCTTGCCTTCGAATGGGGTTGTGAGAGAGTGGGGCAGCTATCTTGCAACCATGAGGAGAGAAGTCTGAGGATGAAGTCCATCCTGTGGGTGGCAGAGGAACTATAGAAGGCAACTGGGCTATGATGGCCCTCCTGTGCTGTAAACTTACCCAACCCTAGAATGTTTCGCCTCTTGACTACTTAAGATGTGAGATAATAAATGTCATCATAGTGTAATTGCTGTTACTTATAGCAGAAAGCACCCCATAAACATTCATAATTTTAGCTCCAATGGTTAGATGCCAATGGTTCTCAAATCTCTAATTCCAGTCCCCCTAAACTGAAGATTTGTTGGAGATTTCTTTTGAGATACTCTGGTAACACCTCAAACTCATTATACCTCTAACAGAACACATCATCTTCCCTCACTCCTTTCTGTTTTTCTTATCTCATGTCTGGTGACCAACCCTAACCATCTATCCATTTGTACCAACCAGAAAGCTGGAAGTCGTCTTGAGGTTCCCACTAAGCCAATCATTGCATCAAATGGTCCACCTTTGTGTCTCACTTGTCATATTTATCATCCCATCACTGTGTGAGCCCAATTCTCTCCCTCTGGACTTTGAAGACTTTGAGGACAAAGATTGTCTCTATTCATCTCTGCATCCCCAGTGCCTGGCATGTAGTGGGCGTTAAACAAATGTTTCTTAAATGAATGGTCGAGTGAATAAGTGAGCTAAATAAAAGAATAGCTGAGTCACCGTCAGACCTAGGGAAGGTTAAGGTACTTGAGCAAGATTTTTTGGCTAAGATGGTGTACCCAGTGGAGAAACAGAACTGGAGATGGGGACTTAGGGATAACGGGATAGATTCTAAAATCTTGAGAAGGAGAAAGAAGATCCAACCTTTGAGTTGGGAGAATGGAAGAGAGGGAAAGACGGAGGTGAAGAGCAGAAATTTGGGGAGGTGGAGAGAAAGGTGTTCATATTTGATGACCTGGATTGAGGTCACTTCTGAGGCTAAGGCAGTGGGAAGGGCAGCATGAGTGGATCACAGAAAAGATTTGGACCAGCCAGTGTAGAACATGAGAGGAGATGCCCTGGAGGGAGGTGGAAAGACTGCCTGGGAGCAGAAGGGCCTGCTGATATTTCCCAACACAGATTTGTCATTTGCAAGAAGTCATTCACATGGTCCTGTTGACTTTCCTCAGCCGCACTTGGCAGTCTGGGTGCAGAAGCCAAGTAAATGGACAGTGGGATCAACTCCAGCCTGGGATTTGGCAAGGCCAGTGCTGCTGAAAGTCAAGGGTGAGAAAGGGAAAGTCCCATGTGGGCCACGCTGGGCATCAAAACATGTCATTTAATCCTCACAACAGCCCTGCATGGGAGATATTATGATCTTCGCTTTTTCCCAAGAGGAAATGAGGTTCAGATAATTAATTGGCTTGGCCGGAGTCACACAGCCACAAGTGGCAGAGCTGAGCTGGGGTTCATATCCAGGTAGCCTGATTTCTAAACCAGTGCTTCTCTCACTGAAGTATTTACTGAGTACTTACTATGTGCCGAGCATTGTGCTAAGTGCTTTCCATCCATCTTCGCATTCAGTCCTCCAAGAAACTCAGTGACGCAGTGATCATGATGTTCCCATGTTGCAGCAGAGCTACAGAGGCTCACAGAGGGTAAGTTACATGGCCAAAGCCCCCAGCATGAGTGGCAGAGCCAACCTCAGGACCAGGAGATTATAAACCAGTACCATTACCAGTTTCAAAGCTACAGTACTGGCAAATGAAGAGACAAATATGGAACACCAGGGTGTGTCTGGGCCCAGAGCTCTTAAACACTATATTTTACTGCCTGCCTCTCTGCAAGTCACTTCATTTATTTTTACTGTTTATGAATGGAAATTTCAAACATACAAAAATAGAGTGGTATACTGTAACAAACCCAGCCTTAACTCTTTCAACATTTCGCCAACCTTCTTTCTTTCCTTTTTTTTTTTTTGAGTTGTAGTCTCACTCTGTCAACCAGGCTGGAGGGCAGTAGCACGCTTCTGGTCACCGCAGCCTCAACCTGCTGGACTCAGGTGATCCCTCCACCTCAACCTTCCAAGTAGCTGGAACTACAGGCATGCACCACCACACCCGGCTAATGCTTTGATTTGTTGTAAAGATGAGGTCTCGCCAAGTTGCCCAGGCTGGTCTCGAACCCATGGGCTCAGGCAATCCTCTCACCTTAGTCTCCCAAAGTGCTGGGATTATAGCATGAACCACTGCACCCGGCTTTGTCAACCTTATTTCGTCTGTACTCCCACCACTTCTTTTTTCTGTACTATTTTATTTTTACTTATTTATTTACTTATTTATTTATTTTTACTTGGAGTCTCACTCTGTCACCCAGACTGGAGTGCAGTGGCCGCTCCCAGCCACCGCAGCCTCGACCTGCTGGGCTCCGGCGATCCTTC
>NW_007252281.1:784135-791442 GCF_000164805.1 Carlito syrichta | reverse complement strand
TTCCGGAAGGGTCCTCAGACAGACGGGCCGAGGGGGAGGGCGCCTCCCCTCCCTCCCACTCGCGGTCTAGGCACGGAGCCTCGTTCTCACGGAGAACCTTCTGGACGCAAGGGCGGAGAGCTGCGGCTGCAGAACGAGCCCACGCGCGTGCCTCCGTTTCCCCGAAGCTGCTTCACCTTTCAGCCCGGGGGACGTGAGAGCCGAAATGTGCCACTGCTTTCTAAGCCCACGGTGACAGTTCTGGGTTCCTGCTGAAAGTTGCAAGGGGCTGCAGTGGGAGAGACACACGTGAACTGGCTCTTACCTCATTGAGGTGTCAAGGGGCCATTGCAGGGATCAGATGCAGGGGCTTCTCTGAAAACGTGGGTTGGAGGTGGAATTATTTGTTTCAAAAGTAGGGGAAGCTTTCTGTTTGCCTCAGATGTGAAGTGTGGAAATGTTTCTTTTTTAAGAAAATAAGGGTTGGGTTATGAGCATCGCCTTTTCCTTCTTTTTAACACATTCCCTCTATTTTCAACCTTCCATTTATTTATTTTTCGTTGAAGGATTGCTGGTCTGACCCAGAGACTTCGTTTTGTTTCTTCTGGGGGAAAAAAGGGAGTTATGATTAATAAAAATGTCAATAATCACTGTTGATGCTCAGCCTGAATGAAATGAGTGCCTGGTTCGATGGGCAATTGTTTTGCCTGTACAAAGGTAGAAAAGGAGAATAAATTATTAAAATTTTTAAAAAGGAAGGAACCAAAGGAAGTGTTCTTAAACTAAAAAGACAAATGTTCTTCTTAAAATGTTTCTAGGTTCATTTCAGACGTTTAAGTTGTGGAAGTTAAGTCAAGCAGCTTGTAGATATAAATTATTGGTAAAATATCAAGACTACTCCCAGCAGAATTTTTTTTTGAATAGTAGTTCATTTTATTTGTTTTCTGAACACTTTAATTGTATTCAAATTCAAACATTCATTCCCCTTAAAAATGTCCACTGTCCCAGTGTGATCGAATATTCTTTCGATTTCATGGTTTTTTAGCTGTGTATCAGTTACAACCAAATTGAAGCAATGTAAAATATTTCTAATAAATATTTCTTATTTTATTTGTCGGTCTTTAAACTTAAGAATTGCTAGCCTCTATTAGTGCAATTTATAACATAATTCCACAACATACTGACTATATCCTCCAAACTTTAAAAAAACTAATTAATAAAAAACGGAGAAATCATTTTCTTTTCTTAAGCCTTTTTTTTCTTTTGCTGGTGGTAGATTTCAGGATGCAGATGGAAAAATTTTCTAAAATTATCTTCTTGGTATTCTTTTGTTGGTGCTAAAAGGAGTGAGTTTTGAAATGTGAAACAGGTTGTTATCAAAGTTTTATAATCTTCCAAATGTGTACCTCTAGAGAGATATGTTCTTTCTGTTTAAGCATTGACCTCAAAATAAGCAGTTTGTGTAAGTAAGCTAGACACTCCAAGCTAGACTGGGTTCAGACTCCTATAAGGAATGCATTTCCTCTTTGCTTAGTCGTGTGTAAGAGCATCTGCTCTTACATGAGCTTGAAACAAAGTCTGCACCTATGCATTAAGTAAACAACTTAGAAAAACACAAATCCAGAACAGAGGGGTTTATGTGGAAGGTAAACTTAGAGCAAGAAATCAACATTTATTTTATTTATTTCTGTTCTTAGCTATCGCAAAGCCCACTTTCACTGTGGTCCCAGCAGCTATAAACAAAATAATTATTTCTTCGTGGTGAATGGAGGCGAGTTCCTTCAAATCCTTTCTAATAATATTAACAATAATTCTCTTCCTCATTCTTAACAATGAGTGTGTGTGTGAGCGTTCACTTTACTTTTTTATTTACAATTGTCATCAATTTGTAAAGAAATGACTGCTACTAAAGTTGTTCTGAGAAGTCACTCCAAAAACATTTAATTTTGTGCTTTGAAAATAAAAAGTCACCAAAATTTAGTATACCTATTGCCTAGGGGAGAGAAGTGTACACACACACACACGCACACGCGCACAGACACACACACACACACACACACACACACACACACACGATTAACAGGAAACAAGAAAAGTTCTTTGCCTAATTTCCAAAGACTTTCCTTCATCCTGTCCGCATATGCTTCCGTTTCTGAGAACAGCCAGTCGGTCCATCAGGCAAACGCAAACCCCAAACCAAAACTCTTTCCTGGTGTCCAGGAAGATGTTCTGAACCAAATGGTTTGGGTTGGTTTACATAAGGTTTCAGATGAAATGTCTTACATCTGGCATCCCATGGCCACCAGTTATTTCAGGATCGTGAAATATTATTTTAAAAAATATTTTGAGAGAAGGGAACCTAGATCATGGATTCGGTCCACGCAGGCCATTGCGTGCGGGGGTCTCTCTGAATTCATTTGAACTCAGGACATTGAGCTGTATGAAGTAGCAGCATGTGATCTCCGTGGTGTGATTCCAATAAACTGGTGGTGAACTGTAAGTTTTTCTCCTCCCTACTTTCTTCCGAACTTATATTCCCCTAATGTTTTCCTTCTTAAATAAAATGGCATAGTTAATTTAAAATTTCCCTAGCAGAATATTGAATAAGGCTCAAATTTACTTGCTTTGGTACAAGAAACGTGCATATAATTACTCTTTGTAGTATAATTACCAGCAATTTTATGTCATCTAGCAAATGATTTAAGTAAGTCGGTAATGGAATGGCAGTGAAATCAGCTACACTTCTGATGCAAACCATCCTTACCCCAAGAAACCAAAGTCTGACCTTCCATTTAGACACTTAAGACTTTACTCCAGCAGGCTCTATGTTTCATTCAGGGGAACTCTTTCAGATTTGGAAAGTATCTTTCTCAACCATAGATTAGATGCAGTCTTGCTCGGAGCCAGGGGAAGGGATTATAGGACCCTGGGCCATTTTGGCCAGTCATAGAATATGCCTTCTGTGTCTGGAAGTCTGCGATTGAAACTCTATACAGTATTCATTAAGGTTATTCATGCTGAGAGATCACATATGTGTTAAACTGATAACATCGCAGGTCTGTGCACAGATACATCAGAGCATGTCAGGGGCATGATTCAGAACCATAAGGTAGAACTTAAGTGGTTTTAATGGAAGAGTCATATGTTGAGATTTCTGTGCTTTAGAGAATGCCTTTGGGTTTTGCAATTTATTCATTTATTTGTTTGATTAAAATTGAGCCCTTACCACTTACCAAACAATGTGCTAGGCTCTGAGGATGTAGCGGATGTATAGTAGTTAATGTTCTGGCAGGAAGGAAAGACAGTTAAATATAATAATGCAGTCTCTGTCTCCGAGAAGCACATTGTCTAGGGATTAAGCATAGGAAAGAATCAATATCCCAGATAAGTGGATGTTTTTAAAGAATAAAAAAACTATAGGACAAAGGCACAGAATGATATGCTATTTTATCCACCTTGTGCAACCTACCTTAAACTGGGGAGGTGAAAATTTAAAACTCAGTTTAGTAAAGTAACTATTGCTTGGATTGCATTGTGTTTTTTAATTATGTCTTAAAATTATGTTCTTAATTTGTTTATAATCTATCGGAACTAGTTGGTTGGATGTCTGGGTCACATATCGCAGGTTCGGGGCTTGGTTAGTCCTTTTAAAGTAACCAAAGATAGATCAGTTTCCTCGGTTCATCCTTCTGTGAGCATTCCTTTCTTTGAGTAGCTGTATTTCCCAGAGCATCTGTTTCTTGTCTGAACGAACCCTCCCTGTATCTGACAGGGCATTGATTAGTGTTTTACTCCTTTGGTTAGGGAACTTGAAGTCACAATAGCTCATTTTCTTGTCCTGGGACACCCAGACACTGAGAACAGAATATAGACTTCTGATTATTAGCCTGATGGCTCCTAGAATTGAGGCGGAAAACATGGGTTGTCCTTGTCATTAGCATCATGTGGCCTGGAACAACTATTGCCTAGAAGTCAGAGTACGGTCATCAGTGTCTGTAGAGGGATTGGTTCCAGCTTTCTCCATGCCAAGATTCAGAATGCTCCAGTCCCTAATATAAAATAGTTTGATATTTGCACATAACCTATGCACATCCTCCCATCTTTAGCACGTAAGTGCTTTGTAAATAGTTGTATACTGTACTGTTTTTTATTGTTGCATTTTCCTCTGAATATTTTTGATCCATAGTTGGTTGCGTCTGTGGATATGGAACCCTTGGACAGGAAGGACCAACTGTGCTCCCTTTCTGGTTCCAGCTCTGCCACTAACTAGCACGGTGACCTTGGGGATAGCTTATGTGTTTCTGAGACTGAGTTTCCTCAGCTATAAAATTAGCTAACTGTAGTCAATGATCATTAAGTTCCCTGTCAGCTCTAAATCTCTAAAATTCCAGTGGCTTCATTATCACTATTACCATCTGGAATCAAATCTATATGGCAACTTTTACGTATCTTACGTTTTACATGCAGATTCTCAAATTGTGGATTTAGATATGCTCTCAACTTCCTAGGTCCATTGGGCAGTGGTCTCTGACCTTTTTGGCATCAGGGACTAATTTTGTAGAAGACAACTTTTCCATGGACAGGGCCAGGGGGATGATTTCGGGATGATTCAAGCCCATAACATTTATTGTGCACTTTATTTCTATTATTATCACATGGTAATAAATAATGAAATAATTATACAATTCACCATTTAAAAAAGAGGCATGGACAGAAGTGGTCAATAAAATAACGGGTGGGCCATGTGTGGACTAAAATAAGTGTTGGACTCATTTAAAACCTGACACCAGATGCAGCTGTGCAACTGAAGTACAATTCACTTGCCACTCCCTAATAGGGTTTTGAGATGAGTCTGGAAGCAACTGACTGATGATGGTCTCTGTGCAGTCAAACCTCACCGCTCATGTTCATCTGTATTTGCAGCTGCCCCCCAGCACTGGCATCACCACCTCAGCTCCACCTCAGATCATCAGACATTAGATTCTCATAAGGAGCATGCAACCTAGACCCCATGCATGCACAGTTCACAATAGGGTTCACGCTCCCGAGAGAATCTAATGCAGCTGCTGATCTGAAGAAGGTGGAGCTCAGGCAGTAATGCAGGCGATGCTGGGCAGCTTTAAGTAAGGATGAAACTTTGCTGGCTCGTCTGCTGCTCACCTCCCGCTGTGCACCCTGATTCCTAACAGGCCACGGGGTGGTACCCATCTGTGGCCCAGGGGTTGGGGACCCCTGTCTCAAGGGTTGGAACCCTTTCAGGTCAGTTCCTCACGTAGGTGGGCACTTGGTACCAGTTGTCAGCCAGTGGGAAATGCTGTTTTCCTTGTCCTCAGGCAATAGAATACAGTGTACAGAATCTAAGAACATACAGAATGTAACACTGTGCAGAGTGCTTAAGCAAACCCAACACGTAGATTAAACGAAGCTAAAGCTTGCTGCTACAACTCAGAGTTCCCATCAGAGCACACAGACATGGCGTGGAATGGATCCTAACTTGAAGACCCTTCTTTTGGTGAGTTCATTCTGAGCTACGTAGAACTCATGGGGCATTTCCTTTGTTGAAAAGGGCATGAAACAAATTTCCCAGAGTTACAGTCTTCAGACATGACATTCCTTCTTGCTTTCCGGCATGTCCCGGTAACCAGGAACAAGCAAGCAATGCTTTCTGCGCTCTCACTTTTCTTCACTTCCCATTGCTTTAAACATAGGAGAAGCCGGGCTCGGTGGCTCAGCCTGTAATCCCATGCCTTTGGGAGGCCAAGGTGAGTGGATTGCCTGAGCCCGCGGGTTCAAGACCCGCCTGGGCAGCGAGACCTCATCGCTATAATAAATCAAAAAACCAGCCTGTAATTCCGGCTACTTGGAAGGCTGAGGCGGAAGGATCGCCGGAGCCCAGCAGGTCGAGGCTGTGGTGGCCAGAAGCGGCCACTGCACTTCAGTCTGGGCTACCAAGTGAGACTCCAACTCAAAAAAAAAAAAAAAATAGGAGAAATTTCATTTAGTGGGATTCTGTGTCCTCTGACCAAGTCTACTTTGATAGAAATGATTGGCTGTACAAAATCATGTTTGTAGACATATTTCCTTTTTAAGGTATAGCTACTGAAAAAGAGAGACTTGTAGTAATGAATAGACAATGGCATCTGGGACAATATTCTAGCTAATTGTTTTTAAAATGTGTGGCATATGGCCTGGAAGTAGCTCTAGATCTGGGGCTAGGGGAGGTGTGTTCAAGTCCTCACTCTGCCACGAGCTGTTAACTTGAGCAAGACCCAGATGAGATCACAGCATGTAAGAGGTGTAAGAAAACTCGATGGATCTCTCAGGCCATACTCCCATCAATCCTGGAGGAACCTCGTTGGTTAAATGATTGATTAAAGATCACACAGCTAGTTAGGGGCCCAAACTTCCAACTTTCTGGCAATTGTCACTTGTAAGTGCTGTCTCTGGCCACTGAAACAAGGCAGCACAAACGATCCCCCTCATGTATACTGATGGTTGGTCAGATATTTGGAGGTGCCTACCCTCCATCTCCTCTCCCCCAAGCTGAATTGTTCTCGTTTCAGCTGTTCCGTTTGGACAGCAGAACATCACCAGCGGGCCATCTTCCTCTGGGTCTGACTAGCTCACTGAGATCCATCTTAAAGTGTCATGTCCTTCTGCATGTGTGGCAAGTGAGAAATCACAACTTTGAGCAACTGCAGAAACCTGCAGACCATCAACGCAACTACAGAAAAACACGATAGGGCCGTGGATGGCCATCTTGGCCTCCGCCGACCCCAGGCTCCTGTAGCAAGCATCCTCGAGCACCAATGAGACATACTAACCAAGAGAGGAAAGAGAAAATAGTTCTCTTATCCTCTGCAAGCCAATTTTATTCATGAAACTCCAAATTGCACTCCATTTTCTCATCTATAAGTTGAGCGAATTACGTGAGATCTCATTTTTACCTTATCTGTGTTCTGTGGCCCCAGGGAACAAAATGAATGTCTCTAATAAAACATCAGGAGGCAGATTGCTGCTCATATAATGAGCTTCCTCTGTGAGCCATCTCAATATGGCACGGTTGCCTTCAGGACCTATGGTAGCTCATTAAGGTGTTATGAGGGAATTGAACAGTCACTTAAATAAATAAATGCTCTGGTTTCCTCATCTGTAAATGGAAATAATAATATCTAGCAAACAGAGTGGTTGTGAGGAGTAAATGTTTATAGTATGCTTAGACTAATGTGAGTTTTATCTATTGTGTTGGCTGGGCTCGGTGGCTTAGGCTGTCATCCCAGCACTTTGGGAGGCCAAGGCAAGTGGATTGCCTGAGCCTGCAGGTTCGA
>NW_007252281.1:768983-783996 GCF_000164805.1 Carlito syrichta | reverse complement strand
ATAAATCAAAAATTAGCCGGGCATGGTAGCACATGCCTGTAGTTCCAGCTACTTGGAAGGCTGAGGCAGAAGGATCACAGGGACCCAGCAGGTCAACACTGGGGTGGCCATGAATGGAGTGTACTGCACTCCAGCCTGGGAGATGGAGTGAGACTCCAACTCAAAAAAAAAACCCCAAACCTATTGTGTTATGTTCGACCCATTCACCTCTAGGAGTCTGTGGAATTATTCTTATATTTCATATGCTCTGTAAAGGTTTGGACATTTCTGTACCAAATCTCAGTTCTGGGGTGTACTTATTGTACTATGGGTCAGTTATTCAGTAGCTGCTGCCAGTATGGTTTAATCTCAAACTAGTCCATCCTAAACTCCAGATTACCTGATTCTCACAGACAGGTACTAAGAGGTAACCTTGCCCCCACTTGAGTAGACGGGACAAAGAAAACCCATCTAGACACTCATGGAAGTGGAAAGAACCTTAGACATCAAATCTAATGTTTCCCAAAGTGAGGGAGGGGGTCTGTGGAGGCATTTGGTATTTTAGCATTTTGAGTTTTATTTTCAAGAGTATTGGAAAAAAAGGTAACACATGAAACTCATAATTTCTCAGATATCACAATGGTATTTAAATTTTAAAAGGGAATCCATTTTTTTTAAAAATTAAGCTGGGCCGGGCGCAGTGGCTCAGCCTGTAATCCCAGTACTTTTCGGAGGCCGAGGCGAGAGGATTGCCTGAGCCCACGGGTTCCAGACCCACCTGGGCAACTTGGCGAGACCTCATCTCTACAGTCAATCAAAAACTAGCCAGGGTGGAAGCGCATGCCTGTAGTTCCAGCTACTTGGAAGACTGAGCAGAAGGATCGCCAGAGCCCAGCAGGTCGAGGCTGCGGTGGCCGGGAGCGTGCCACTGCCCTCCAGTCTAGGCGACAGAGTGAGACTCCGACTAAAAAAACAAAGGGGGGAATCTATTTTTAAAAAGTTAAGTTGAAGTGATATGCACTGTAGATATAGTGTTTAAAAATCAAGACGGTTGTACGCAAAAACTGAAATTTGAGAACACTGCTTCCGTAAAACACTGAAAATCAGAGAGGGACAGCAGCTCCCTCATACCCAGGATCACACAGCCTGTCAGTGACAGGGCTGGGACTAAATTAGCACCCCTCACTCCTGAAACTACAGAAGTTAAAAGATTTGCCTTGATTCTTCTCTCTTAAGCAGTATTGCTACAGTTTCCCTATTCCTCTTGTTTCTTCTGCCAATATTTTCCTGCTTTTAATCTGTTTCACAAACGGGTTCACTCTCGGAATGGCCTTAGATGCTTATTACTCACTTCCGCTTTAATGATGCCTCTACTTTGGGTTTTGTGATTGGATGCCTTGCTTTTCACCAGACCACGACTTTTGCTTCTGCCGGTGGGTTTGCATCTGTCCCATCACCTTCTCAAACTTCGCCACCGCTTTAAGGGCACTTTTGGACTTACCTTTCGACTATCTGAGATGGCAATACCGGCTGGGACTAACAAGAGGCTGACTAGAAAAATGGAAGAGAAAACTGGGGGATGTGCTGTCCTCAGAAGGATTTGAAAAGCTCTGACATATCCTTGAGAGTCTAGAAGGCCACATGTGTGTGCACAGCTCTGCGCATGCCCGGGGAAAGACCTGAGAAAGTGCTTCTCTCTCACCACCATCTGACCTCAAGGCTCGGAGCAGGCTGAAAGTGACAGTGAAGGCTGAACTTCAAACTTCCCACCAGATTGCTGTTTCCACAGACACAGAGTCCCTCAACAAAGGCCAGGAGGTGTTGGGGTTTGAAGCCCTTAAGGAAATCTCTGTCTAATCACTAGTTGACCAGGAAGCAAACCAGAGACTTCAGTGTTTAGAAATGACCAAGAATATAGACCTCAGAGGTACAGTCCAGGAAAATCACTAAGCAAACAAACAGCAACAACAGTAAACCCGGTGGGGAGTGGGGAAATTCTGATTTCCAGAGTGGCTACCTTATGTTACTTTAAATGCCTTTTTCAATAGAAAATTATGAGGCACACAAGGAAACAAAAAGTGTGGCCTATATCTAGGAGGAAAAAACAATCAGTGGAAACTGCCTGAGGCAACCCAGATGCTGCACTTACTAAACAAAGACTTTAAAGCTATTATAAATATAAAGATGTTCAGAGCACTAAACAAAAAAAATTTCTAAGGAATTAAACTTAAGAAATAGAGACTATCAATAAAGAGACGGGATTATTTAAAAGAACCAAATAGAAATTTTGGGATTGAAAAGTAAAATAACTAAAATGAAAAATTCACTGGAGGATGGGGGGCAAGTGCCCAAGAACAGATTTTAATGAGCAGGAGAAAGAATACACTAACCTGAAGCTATGTCAACTGAGATCATTCAGTCTGAGAAACAGGAAAAACAAATAATGAAGAAACATGAACAGAGTCTTAGAGACCTGTGGGATACCATCAAGCCTACCAAGGTACACATAATTGAAACCTCAGAAGGAGAGGAGAGAAAGAAAGGAGCAGAAAGAATATTTATTTAAAGAAATTTGAGATCCACCTGGGCAGCAAGACCTCATCTCTACAATAAATCAAAAAATCAGCCGGGTGTGGTAGCGCATGCCTGTAATTCCGGCTACTTGGAAGGCTGAGGCGGAAGGATCGCTGGAGCCCAGCAGGTTGAGGCTGCGGTGGCTGGGAGCGACCACTGCACTCCAGTCTGGGTGGCAGAGTGAGACTCCAACTCAAAAAAAAAAAGAAATGATGGCTGAATACTTTCCAAGTTTATTTTAAAACATTAATCTACACATACAAGAAGCTTATCACATTCTAAGTTGAATAAACTCAAGGAGAGTCACACCTCATATATCGTAATCAAACTTTCAAAAGGCAGAGGAACTTGAAGACAGCAAGACAAAAAGCAACTCATCACAAACAAAGGAGCTTCAATAAGTTTAACAGTTGACTTTTCATCTGAAACCATGAAGGCCAGAATGTAGTTGGATATCAAGTTCAAAGTGCTGAAAGACAAAGTCAACCAAAAACTCCATATCTGACAAATCATCCTTCAAAAATGAAGGCGAAATTGAGACGCTCTGACATATCCTAAAAGATTTTGTTGCTAGCAGACTTCCTTACAAAAAATACTAAAGGGGGTTCATGTGGCTTAAGTGAAAGGATACCAGACAGTAATTCAGATCTACACAAATAAAAAGCACGGGTAAATGTAACTACAAAGGGAGCTATAAAAAGCAATACAAATGTCATTTTTTTTTCTTTTTGCGTAACATTTTTCTGCCATCTGATTTAAAAGACAACTGCATAAAGCAATAATATAAAACTGTATTCATAGGCTTATAATGTCTAAAATATAATTTGTACAGAGGAGAGGGAGGAACAGTGCTGTGTTGTAGTAAAGTTTTTATGTAGTGCTGAAATTTTGTTGTTATTAATCCAAACTAGCTTGTTTTGTATTGGAATGTTAATTGCAATCCCCAATGCATCCACTAAGAAAATAACTAAAAAATATAGGAAATGAGCCGGGCTCAGTGGCTCAGCCTGTCATCCCGTGCCTTGGGAGGCTGAGGTGAGTGAATTGCCTGAGCCCACGGGTTCGAGACCCGCCTGGGCAACTTGGCGAGACCTCATCTCTACAATAAATCAAAAAATCAGCCAGGCATGGTAGCGCATGCCTGTCATTCCGGCTACTCGGAAGGCTGAGGTGGAAAGATCACCGGAGCCAGCAGGTCGAGCCTACAGTGGCCGGGAGCGGCCACTGCACTCCAGTCTGGGCAACAGAGTGAGACGCCAACTCAAAAAAATATATATATAGGAAATGAAACAATAAGATAATTTAAATATCACACTAGATATTATCCATTTAACACAAAAGAAGATAGTAATGGAAGAATAAAAAAGACATTATATATAGAAAACGAATAGCAAAATGCAAACATAAATCCTGCCTTATCAGTTGTTATATTAAATGTAAATGGAATAAACACCTCAATCAAAAAGGAGAGAATAAAGAAACTGCAATCCAACCATATACTGTCAAATAGAGACAAACTTTAGATTCAAAGACAAATAAGTGTAAAGTAAAAAGATAGAAAAATATAACTACTCAATAAGCAAAAGAGAGCTGGAGTGGCCATATAAATATCAGACAAAATAGAGTTTAAGACAAAAATTTTCACTAGAGACAAAAACAAAACAAAACAAAATATTTTATAATGACAAAAGAATGACTCTATCCAGAAGACCTAACAATTATAAACATATATGCATCTAATGGCAGATCTTCAAAACACCTGAAAAAAATATTATATTTTGTGTTAAGCGCAAACTTGTCTCTCTGATGCTTTTAGTTCCTGATCTTATTTCTGTCTTCTGGAGCCTCTCACAAAATAAAATCCAACTCTTTCAAATATTTAAAACCAACTCCCATGTCCTTTCTTACATTCAAGTTTTTAATGAGACCTTGGCCCTATACAATTTTTCCTAGAATATAAGCACATTTTCTTTTAAAGAAGGCTGCTACAGTGTTAAGAAAGAAACCTACCTTCATAGAATTTCAGAGTTGGAAGAAAACTGAGAATGACATTATTCAAACCTCTACTCCTGTAGATGAGTAAGCTGGGTCCTGAGTTGGTTAAATCGTTGAGCTAGTTAGTGGCAGACTAAGATCCATAATCTTGGTTTCCAAATTACTTGTCCAGTGCTTATTCTGACATTTCTCGCCTGTGATAGTTTTTCCTACTTTGGGTTGCTGGCTTTGGCAGGAAGGCTGAAAAAACACAGCTCTTCTTTCTTCTCCCTTTTTTCAGGCTATCTAGCATCCTTCATCTTGAATTTGCCATAGAAGAAAAAGCTACGAGTAGTGGAAGAAATTTCATTGGGCATTAAGACATGGGTTCTCATTTTTTTTTTTGGTCACCAGCCAGCTTCTGAGACCTTGGATAAGTCACTCCAAAAAATAAGAAGAACTATTATTATCCATCAATAATCTTTTAGACTATTTACTGAATACCTACTGCTTATGAGACATAGTGCTAAGAACTTTACCTATAATTCTCCATATAACTGTTCAAGTATGTCACCTTTCTTATCTGTAAAAGAAGTAAGTTATCCATTGATCTATCCAGCTCCAGGATGGGGTGATTATACAGAGCTTTCTTTTTTTGATTTGGAGTCTCACTCTGTCGCCCAGGCTGGAGTGCAGTGGCATGCTCACGGCCACCACAGCTCGACCTGCTGGGCTTAGGCAATCCTTCCGCCTCAGCCTTCCAAGTAGCTGGAACTGTAGCCACCTGCCACCACACCTGGCTAATTTTTTCATTTATTGTAAAGACTAGGTCTTGCTATGTTGCCCAGCAAGGTCTCGAACCTTAGGCAATCCTCTTGCCTCAGCTTCCCAAAGTGCTGGCATTACAGGTTTGATCCACCGTGCCTGGCAGGAGCTGTCTTTATTAGTGTACTCTTTTTTCTTAATTTTATTTTATTTTATTTTTAATATTTTTTATTATGGTGTCGTGGGGTACAGTTAAGGGTTAGGTATAGTATACTCTCATAACACCTGAAGTGTCATCCTTATCCTCCTCTTTCTTTTCTTTTCTTTTCTTTTTTTTTTTTTTTTTTGAGTCAGAGTCTCACTCTGTTGCCCAGGCTGGAGTGTAGTGACATGCTCAGGGCCAACCCAGTGTTGACCCACTGGGCTCAGGCTATCCTTCCGCCTCAGCCTTTCAAGTAGCCGGAACTACAAGTGTGCACCACCACGCCTGGCTAATTTTTTGATATAGTGTAGAGATGAGGTCTCACCAAGTTGCCCAGGCTGGTCTCAAATCCCTAGGCTCAGGCAGTCCTCTCCTCGGCCTCCCAAAGTGCTGGGATTACAGGCTTGAGCTACCACACCCGGTAGCTCTTATCCTTATCCTCCTCTCTCTTGTTTCCTGGGCTTTCAGTGGCAAAGGAGCCATGACATAATTTCTCCAGAGTCGTCACTGTAGTGAATTCTTGGGCTATGTCTTCCAAGTCCTCCAAGGGACTTTCCATTTTCCATAGGATTTGGCTTGGCTCTTCATGGTCCTCCTCGAGGTTTCCAGGATCATATTGTCATCCCTCTTCTTTCTTCAGCGTCTCCCATGGGCTTTTGATTTACTCTGATGTCTTCTTATTTCACCTGTGGGCTCCGAGAAATCAATAACTTGGACAAGTTCAGTCAGCTGTAAGTGGCACACCTGGCTGGCTGTCTGCTCTCACTCTGCATTATTTCTGCTGCCACGTGATTCCCTTCTCTGGAAGGTCGTTTGATCTCATTTTCCCACCCTTGCTTAAGACCCAGCTCAAGTCCCACCCTCCCATCATCTCTCCAGTCTGGCCAAGTTCTCCTCCTTCCCAGTTTACCCAGCAGATGGGGTCTGCACTGCACATCAGGCACAGACTTGGTACTTAGGCCTTGGCAGACTCTGTGGTTTCCTGGTTATGAATGTGAGGCCTGGAGTCAGAGGGCCAGAGTAGGAATCCTGGCTCTGCGTCATATTAGCTGTGCGACCTTGGGAGAATTGATTAACCTCTCTGGGTCTCAGTTTCTTCAACTATAAACTCAAGATGCTAAACGTGGCGATCTGTGTCGAGGCAAGTAGCACCAGACCTGGCAGGTGAAAGGAGCACTCAGAAAGTAGACTCCACTTCCAGAACTAGGGGCGAGTCCTGAGTGGCCCAAACGGATCGACATTATCGCATCCATCTTGCCAGAGTGGTTGAGTCAGAGTTGGGACATGAACTCGACTAGCTCAAAGTGACTTGCAGGACTGCAGTTTGATGATGTGATCTCAGGCGTGAGGCCTGGAATTGCCAGCATCGCTTTAAAAACAAAAACAACTAGAGGGAAGCTAGCCTGAGAACAAAGCTGACACATGTGGTGAGGCAGAACTGAGAAAATAATCAAAGAAACCGGAACCAGAGGCTTGATCAAGCATCTCCTGAAGTTCTGCTGACCTCTGGAATTTTCTATTGCTTGAATCAATTAAAACTTTTTGCAGCCAGTTGCAGTGGCATGTGCCTATAGTCTCAGCCACTCAGGAGGGTGAAGTGGGAGAATCACTTGAGCTCAAGAGTTCAAGTCCAGCCTGGGAAACAGCAAGAATTTTAAAATGTGTACACTTTTAAGCAGGACACAGTGGCATATGCTGGTAGTCCCAGCTACTTGGGTGGGTGAGGCAGAAGGATTGCTTGAAGCCAGGGAATCGAGGCTGTAGCATGCGGTGATCATGCCTGTGCATAGCCACAGCACTTTAGCAACCTGGGCAACATAATGAGACCTCGTATCTTTTTTTTTTTTTGAGTCAGAATCTCACTCTGTCACCCAGGCTGGAGGGCAGTGGCACACTCCCAACCACCGCAGCCTCGACCTGCTGGGCTCCGGCGATCTTTCCGCCTCAGCCCCCCAAGTAGCCAGAACCACAGGCACGTGCTACCATGCCCAGCTAATTTTCAATTTATCGTAGAGACGAGGTTTCACCAAGTTGCCCAGGTGGGTCTCGCCAAGTTGCCCGGGTGGGTCTCAAACTCGCGGGCTCAGGCAATCCTCTCACCTCGGCCTCCGGTTCGGGATTACAGGAGTGCTGGGATTACAGGCTGAGCCACCGAGCCCGGCCAAGACTTCATATCTTGAAACAAAGTGCTGGGATTACAGGCTGAGCCACCGAGCCCGGCCGAGACTTCATATCTTGAAACAAAAGATTAGTATTTAAGCTACTGTGTTAGTTTTTATTACATATAATTGAAAAAAATAGAGACAGATATCTATATTTTTTAGTAGGATTCTCCCCCTGTCACTCAGGCTGGAGTGCAGTGGCCTGCTCACTTTGCAGCCTCGACCTACTGGGCTCAGGTGATCCTTCCACCTCAGCCCTCCAAGGAGCTGGCACTACAGGTGCATGCCACCATGCCCAGCTAATCTTTTGATTTATTGTAGCAATGAGACCTTGCCAAGTTGCCCAGGCTGATGTCGACCCCCTGGGCTCAGGCAGTCCTCTCGTCTCAGTCTCCCAAAGTGCTAGGATTAGAGGCGTGAGCCACCGCGCCTAGCTGAACATACTTTAATCGATACTCTAATTGTTATTATTTATTATTACCTTCCCATATGTATCCAACACTTCATCATTCAATTGTAATGTCTTTTGGAACAGAAACGAACGTACTAAGCTCTATGGGACCGTACCCCCTCATACACATCTGGCACCTAACAGCGTCTTGTCTGTTCATACTTTATGTCCGGATTCTTATTTCCCCCGGTATCTATGGACTTTGGATATCTTTGAGGCAGAAAGCGGAGGTGGCCCAAGTCCCATGTAAGGGAGGTCCCTGCTGCTGTTTCGTCTTCTTACTGTGCTGGAATGACAGGAAAGCAAAATACTAGATGAGCCCAACTGACTGAGCTCTAAGCACTACGCATAGAACGTTCTCTGCCTCTCAGTTACCTATGGGTATACCTTTATGCCTTGTGTTGCAGGTTAGAAATGGACGCCTGAAGAGGTTACTTAACTTATGTAGCTCAGCTTCTGCGTATTGTGATTTAGGGTCCTGCACGCAAGTGGCTGAATCCACGTCTTTGAGTTCTCGTACTGCTTTAAGGAAAATGAAACCAGCAATCTCAGACGATGCACTGTGAACGTAGCTTACACATGAAAGATGATGTCGAGCTCTAATCAGCAGACCCGTGCTAAAAATAGGCTTTGGATTTACATCAAGAGGTTGGTAAATACGTGTGAGCTGACTTCACATAAAGTTTGTCAGGTATGCGTGATTCATTTTTGACGATTTCTCACTGTCCCAGCATTTTCAGATAACCTGTCCCAATCGTCACAGAGAGATCTTTGTGGCTTTCTTTTTTGAATATGAGGTTTTTGTTTTTGTTTTTGTTTTGAGTTGGGGTCTCACTCTGTCACCCAGACTGGAGTGCAGTGGCACGCTCCCGGCCACCACAGCCTTGACCTGCTGGGCTCCAGCGATCCATCTGCCTCAGCCTTACAAGTTGCTGGAACCACAGGCGTACACCACCACACCCGGCTAATTTTTTTGATTTGTTGTAGAGACAAGTTCCTGCCAAGTTGCCTGGGTAGATCTCGAACCCGCGGGCTCAGGCTATCCACTCACCTCGGCCTCCCAAGGTGCTGGGATGACAGGTTGAGCCACCGAGCCCGGGGAATATGAGGTTTTAACAACCTAAAAATCAGTGCCCTTCCATGCCAGGATATATTGGTCTACTTCATTCGTGTAAGTGCAGAGTGCTTCTTAATAATAAGTATATGTCGTAATTTAGTGACATCCAACAACTAATGACCATGTAGGTGCCTTCCCTCATCAACTATTTGCTTTTTTTTTTCTTTTGAGTCAGCATCTCATTCTTTTGCCCCAGCTGGAGTGCAGTGACACACTCATGACTCACCACAGCCTTGACCTCTAGGGCTCAGGAGATCCTTCCACCTCAGCCTCCCAAGTAACTGGGACCACAGGCATGCACCACCACTCCTGGCTAGCTTTTAAAAAAAATTTTGCAGAGACGGGGCCTCGCTATGTTTCCCAGGCTGGTCTTGAACTCCTGGGCTCAAGCAATCCTCCCGCCTCGCCTCCCAAAGTGCTGCTGAGATTAGTGGTGTGAGCCACTGTGCCTGGTCAACTTTTAGACATAGTATCCCATCAAGTATTGTTGTACTTGCTTCTTTGTGCATTCAAGCATCAGTGGAAGAAGATTAATCACAATGTCCTGGTTCTTTTTGTTTTTTTGAGTCGGAGTCTCACTCTGTCACCCAGACTGGAATGCAATGGTATGCTCACAGCCACCGCAGCCTTGACCCGCTGGGTTCAGGCGATCCTTCCACCTCAGCCTTCCAAGTAGCTGGAACTACAGGCGTGCGCCACTATACCCAGCTAATATTTTGATTTATGGTAGCAACGAGATCTCACCACGTTGCCCAGGCTGATCTTAAACCCCTGGACTCAGGCAATCCTCTAGCCCTGGCCTCCCAAAGTGCTGGGATGACAGGCATGAGTCACCACGCCCATCTAAGGTCCTGATTCTCTACATTAAGTGGCCCAAGAAAGATAATAAACATCCTCAGATGCCCATCTTCAACATTCTGACCGTCTGTAGGGGAGCAGACACATATACCGCTTTTACTTTTTTTTTGTTTGAGTTGGAGTCCACTCCGTGGCCCAGGCTGGAGTGCCATGGCACGCTCACGGCCACCCCCGCGTCGACCTGCTGGGCTCCGGTGACCCTTCTGCCTCAGCCTTCCAAGTAGCCGGAACTATAGGCGTGCTACCACACCCAGCTAATTTTGGACTTTTTATTGCAGAGACGAGGTCTCACCAAATTGCCCGGGCTGGTCTCGAACCCGCGGGCTCAGGCAATCCACTCGCCTCGACCTCCCAAAGTGAGACACCGAGCCCAGCCCAGCTTTTACTTTAAGAGAGAGGGAGACCAGGAGTCAACTCTAGATTGAGGGAGCACAGCAAAAGGGAGACTTGGGGGTTCAGTGGCATGAACAACTAAGAAGGCTGCCAGGAGGAGGCGCACGTAAGTCTGAGCTTCGAGGGTGGGAAGACTGATACTTGGTCTGCTCTTCTTTACCATGATGTGACGGTGTGCCTGCTATTTGTTGAACTGTTTGTCGGGTGAATAGCAGGCAGAGATGGAAAGGAAGGATGCTCCAGGCAAAGGTGACAGGGCCCAGGAACCAAAGTGCAAAAGTGCACAGTGTGCCCAGAGGACCAAGATTGGCTAAAGTGATTGATCTGCCGGTCCCTTTGGGGTAGCACGAGCATGGAGACGTGTCGAGGGCTTGAACTGAAAAGCACCCAGAAGGGATTAGGTTTGCCTAGAAAAGAATTTTCCTTCTGGGTGTGTGAGGAAGGTTTGGTGGAGAATTTAAGGCCAGAGCTGGTGACTTTCTGATTGGGATGGTAAGAGCCAGAGAGAGATCTGTGTTCTATAAGATGCTGCACGGGCCGGGCTCAGTGGCTCAGCCTGTCATCCTAGCATTTTGGGAGGCTGAGGCGAGTGAATTGCCTGAGCCCGTGGGTTCGAGACCAGCCCAGCAACTTGGCGAGACCTTGTCTCTACAATAAATAAAAAAAAAAATTAGCTGGGTGCCTGTAATTCTGGCATGCCTGTAGTTCTGGCTACTCGGAAGCTGAGGTGGGAGGATCGCCGGAGCCCAGCCCGTTGACACTTCGGTGGTTGTGACCGTGCCACTGCACTCCAGCCTGGACAACAGAGTGAGACTCCAACTCAAAAAAAAAAAAAAAGATGTCCCACAGCCCCAGATTTCACTGAATCTGTTAGTACGTTAGTCTCTCGGCTCCACTTTTGGGGGTTGTTTCTGCTTTGAATTCAAGTGAAACAGACAGGTGGAAGAAAAACGGCAAAGTTCTGAGGGAAAAACCCACCTAGTTTTAGCTGCTGCTCTGTGTCTTCACCCATAAAAATCTTCACGGGCTTTGACACTCAGTTTATCTCATTTGTTCCATAAAGCATCAGATGCAACTTTCATGACCTAACCCCCAAAAGATAACTTGACAGCCATCAAACATTCGGCAGTGTTCCAAAGAACCTCTTGCGAGAGCCGGCCTTCTACGGGGCCATGTGGATGTCAGACACACACAATTTGAGTCACGCGGACATTGCTGGGATGCCTGGGTTGAGCTGGAATCTCGGGGATACCAATCACAGGCCAGGGAGAATCCATTGGCCGGAAGAAACAATGCCAGAGTGTTCACCATCTCTGCAGAAGTGTGGGACATGACAGTTGCAGCCAGACAAGGACGATGACCCCTAACCAGGATGGGCACGTGTCAGGGGTGCTGTGTCCCTGGGCAGAAACATTCCGGGGGCTCTGACCCTGACCACCCCTCTCCTCTCCTGACCCACGGCCAGAAGAATTAAGAAGGTACAAGGTTTTCCCTGACACGACGTTATGAACATTCTGCCCTGCTGTTTTCAGGCATTTGGAAAATCCGGGGTTGATGATAATGACCCAGATCGATTAAGCACATCAGTCTAGCAGGCACTGCGCTAGTTATCTTACACATACTTCATTTCTTTTGGGGGGGAAGGGGATGTTGGAGTCTCTCTCTGTCACCCAGGCTGGAGTATGGCCACCCCAGCACCGACCTGCTGGGCTCCAGAGATCCTTCGGCCTCAGCCCTCCAGGTAGCTGGAACTACAGATGCGTGCTACCACGCCCGGCTAATATTTTTGGTTTAGCGTAGAGACGAGGTCTCACCAAGTTGCCCAGGGTGGTCTCGAACCCGCAGGCTCAGGCAATCCACTTGCCTCGGCCTCCCAAAGTGCTGAGATGACAGGCTGAGCCACCGAGCCCGGCCCCACACCGTTCATTTCTTTCTCATGACTCCGTGAGGAGGTGAGTTTCACAATTCTCACTTTATGAAGAAGGACACTGAGGCTAGAGAAGATTAAGAAACCCACCCAAATCTTGCAGTCAGTGACAGGCAGAACAGAGACTTGAACCCCAGTCTCTCAAAAGCCAAAGCCCGGATTCCCAAACACCACACTCCACAGCCGTGGCCGGTCCACGCAGTCTGTGCCGCCCACACACAGCGCCGCTTCCCAGGTGAGGGGATTCTGTGTGTTGAGCACGTAGAAAAAATTATAAAAGGGGCTCTTTTTACTCCTTCGGTTTCCTGGGGGTTGGGTGGACGTGTTGAAACATGCCGTCCAACACTTGTTTACTTCGGAGGTCGTGATGTCCGAGTCCCCAAGCTACCAGCCGAGCCGTGAGGGCTATGAGGCTGGCCCAGGCGTGGCGACTGCTCAGGAGCAGGCTGGGACGGAAGGAAATGTTTCCGCTGCAGTTTGGGAGCCAGGCTGCAGGCCGGCTTAGATCTCAAATGAGCTTGGTCGCTGTCTTTCCAGCCAAGAAAACGTCTTTCTTCCTCCCTCCCTTCCTCCTCCCTCCTTCCCGCTCTCTTTTTTCTCCCTTTGCCAGTAGTCTAACAAGGTAGATGCTATAGTCATCCTCGTTTTAAGAAGATGAAGAAATTGAGGTTCAGAGAGTTTGCTGAGCCCAGGGGTTCGAGACCTGCCTGGGCAACTTGGCGAGACCTCATCTCTACAATAAATCAAAAAGTTAGCCGAGCGTGGTGGCACACTCCTGTAGTTCCAGCTACTTAGAAGGCTGAGGCGGAAGGATCATCTGAGCCCAACAGTTCAAAGCTGTGGTGGCCGTGAGCATGCACCATTGTCCAGCCTGGGCGACGGAGTGAGACTCCAACTCAAACAAAACAAAACAAAACAACAACAAAAAGCAAGCCAATGTCTTGTATAGAGCTAGGGCACTATTAATATGTTGCTGATGGCCGTATAGTGGTTGAGTGCAGGGTACTGAATCAAGCAGATGTTGTTTTGTTTTGTTTGAGTTGGAGTCTCACTCCGTCGCCCAGGCTGGACAATGGTGCATGCTCACGGCCACCACAGCTTTGAACTGTTGGGCTCAGATGATCCTTCCGCCTCAGCCTTCTAAGTAGCTGGAACTACAGGAGTGTGCCACCACGCTCGGCTAACTTTTTGATTTATTGTAGAGATGAGGTCTCGCCAAGTTGCCAGGCGGGTCTCGAACCCCTGGGCTCAGGCAATCCGCTTGCCTTGGCCTCCCAAAGTGCTGGGATGACAGGCGTGAGCCACTGCACCCAGCTGAAGGCACTGTTTTAAACTCTTCTTTTATATGAACTCGTTTGGTCCTCCAAACAACACTACGATAAAGATTGCTGTTCTCCCGGTCTAACAGGCTGGGAAACTGAGGCACAGAAAAGACACGGAATTTGTTCCCTGGTCACCCGGCTGGTAAGTGACAGAGCCAGGCTTATGTTTTACTGCTTATACTTCTTGATACAATAGGAAGACATTCCTCGGTTTTTGCTTTTCACTTGAAATCTGTGATGCCCGGGAGTGCAATGCCAGGGTCCTGATAATCAAGTCTCTGAGCTGAACTGGGAAGGGATGCCAGTGACGGGCGCGTCCCTGCCGCTCTGGAGGGTGGGGGGCAGTGGAGAGGGTGACTAGACAGCAGCCACAGGCCTGGGGCCCTGCCAGGGGAGGCCTCAAACCCCCGTCGTGGGTTGGCACCCCCGTGCTAGGCAGGGCACTGAAGAGTCGCGACTTCACGGAGACCCGCGGAACGCGGTTCTTGGGAAAGAAAGAAGCCCAAGGGAAGGCTGGTGTGACCTCAGCCTCGGCTTTGAGAGGGCCGTCTCTGTGGTCGGGCATGTAGGTCGTAGCTTTCTCAAGGGCAAGGAAAAGGAGGTTTCTGTTTGAACAGCAGCTGGCGGATTTTAGGGAGAGAGAGGTACATGTTGTTTCACCCCAGAAAGTGACCACAGAGGCGCCGGGAGGGAGGAGATGGGCCGCCCTGACGCAGGTCTCTTCAGTATCTCTGCCCCTAACCTTAGGGAACACTGTCCATGTGTGAAGCCCTGGCTCTCATGCCCTCGCTGACCGACCATGCTCCACACTCATAGAACTTGTTCTATTCAGCAGACAGAAAACCTCGGTGCCCTAAACTCCAGGCCAGGCCACATTCATTCAGGGCAGGCGACCCCAGGGGCCTGAGGCTGAGACCAGTTATCTGGGCAAAGGAAACCTCAGATGCTCTAGAAGCCAGCCTAGTTGGTCCCGGTCCCCTCAATCACACTCAAGCCCCATTCTTAGAGCAGATACACCTTTCCTACTATTCACGTGGTCTTGGGTGTCACATGACCTCACCAGTATGGCGTTCCCTGGCGTTAGCGGTTTCTGGATTGAGTTCGTTTCTCAGATGCTCACACAACACTTCTGAACACTCAGCACGTGCTAAGCACTATTGTAACTGCTTTCCGGGGACTGTTTTATTTAATCCTCCCAACAATCCTTTAAGTTGGTGTTTTGTTTTGTTTTTTTCTTGAGTTGGAGTTTCACTCGGTCGCCCAGACTGGAGTGCAGTGGCCGCTCCCGG
>NW_007252281.1:752440-768957 GCF_000164805.1 Carlito syrichta | reverse complement strand
AAAAATTTTTTGATTTATTGTAGAGATGAGGTCTCGCTGCCCAGGTGGGTCTCGAACCTGCGGGCTCAGGCCATCCACTCACCTCGGCCTCCCAAAGTGCGGGATTACGGGCTGAGCCACCGAGCCCGGCTAGTTGGTGTTGTTTTTAATCACTGTATCACAGAGAAGGTCACAGAGGTCCAAGTACTCAAACTAGGGCTCGAACACGATGTCGAAACCCCAGCCCATCAAAATCTGTGATTTGTCTCAACAAAACAAAGTCAGAAACCTCTTTTTTTTGTTTTCAAAATAGGGTCTCACTCTGTTGCCCCGGCTGGAGTACAGTGGCACAATCACGGCTCACTGTAGCCTTGCACTCCTGGGCTGAAGTAATCCTTCTGCCTCAAGTAATCCTTCTGCCTCAGCCTCCCAAGCAGTCAAATTACAAATGTGAGCCACTACACTTGGACAAAAGTCAGAGACTTTCTGACTCCTTTGTATCAGCTTACCGATTGTTGGATGATAGGTCTAGCATGGTTTTTCAATGATCAGTAAGATAAGATGCTTTTGAGAGGAGAAAATAGTGTTAAATCCTTGCTAGACAAAGCCAGTTACTTCTTGGAAGAATTGAAGACGAGATTTGCAAACCACGTTTCAACAATTTTTATTCCAAGTATTTGGAGTAGGAAAGAGAAATATGAGAAGAATTTGGAAGTGAGGGACACAAGGAAAAAAGTCTACTTCTGTGAAACCTTGACTGATCAATCGATTAATCAATTTATTAACTGCCCTCTTTCTTCTGTCTTCCACTTATAGGAGAAAGTATCAAAAAACCAGCAGACTCAACTTGATCTTCACCCTGTCTATCCACATCACCAGTCCCGGACAGTGAAAGCTGGTGCATCATGGCAACTTCAAGCCAGAACCCTGCAAAATCACCAAGAAGGTTGTCGGCCTTGACTTAATGCTTGCTAAGATAAGGAAGCAGACTCCTGTTTTTGAGCGAAATTACCTGATTTTGCGAGAAGCATAAGGGATTTCTTTTTAACTTAAGTGAACATTCTGCTGATAAATATGAAGTTTGGAAGAACTTCTGCAAACTCGGAATATTTTGGCTGTGTGAACTTTCACTGTAGCAAAGCAAATCTAAAGTCACAAATAAATTGGGGAAGGAGGTATACACTTCACAAAAGCTTTGTCACTTATCTAGATACTCTTTCGTGGTGCTTTTTTCAACGGAGAGTATTTTTGATATGTTTTAAGTGGTTTCACTTGCTTGAAAATGGGTTTTGTATATTCTATTTTGAAAATTTGGCAAGATGTACCAGATTGCTTGAGATTCCTAAAAAATCATATCATGTTAATGCTGAAAGGGACATTTGAGTCTCACCTCCTCGCTTTAAAGATGAAGAAACTGCAGTCTGGAGAAGTTGAGTGAATTGTCGCATCACAAGTTCTCGGCTGTAGCAAGCTGTCGGTTACCGGTTTTCACCAATGACGTGCATCTTCCTTGCATCCAACATAGCTAACCCTCCCAGTCAGGCCTTCACCTGGTCCTCAGAGGCCATCATGGATGCTTTATCATTGATCCTTATTTTTGGATTGTATTTGTGTTTTTTCCCCCTCTGATAATAGAAAACTTTCAAATGTAAAAGAAGAGAATATAATGAACTACCATGCACCCCTCACCCAGCTTCTACAATAATTAGCATATGGCCAGTCTCCTCTTTGCCTGATCCCAGTTCCCTCTCCATCCCAGATCACTTTAAGGCAAATCCAAACGTATGTAATTTCATCTCTAAATTTCATGTGCAACTGTGTATGAAACTTGACGACACACATACATGTCGACAATGCATTTACAACTAAAAATTGCAATAATTCCTTGAAATCAGATTTCCCTGATATTCTCACCCACCTCCCGCTTTCTTTTTGAAACTGGTTTCTTGGAATCAGGACCCAAACAAAATCGGAGATTGGGTCTCAGGTATCAGGTAGAATGATCCGTTGATCATTCAAAGTCCTTGGCATTAGAGTGCTTGCTGAACGAGCAGAAATACATTGCACAATAAGGTCATCTTCATAAGTGCCTTTACACTTCAAAGCTTCTTTAACCATGGCGTTCATGTCAGATAGGTAGACAGGTATCATTTGCCTCTGACAGAGGAAACCAAAGCCAGGAGTGTTCTGAGATCCAATCAATGGCCAACCGGAGGTGACCCAAGTTTGACTCTTGTTACTATAACAGAATCTCATTATAATTCCCATCTCATTAAAATCAGAGCTTGTAATTTTGTGGGGCTCATTGGGTGCCCACCCTTTCCTAAACCCTTCCTGTGTAGTAGCTCGCGTAACCTTGACAAAACCCTGTGAAGCAGGTGCCTTGATTCTCATTGCATGGATGAGGAATCGCAGGCACAGAGGAGTTGAAGCATCTTCTCATGGTCACCCAGCACAAGGATTTAAACTCAGGTCTTTCCGATTCTGAAGCTCACGCTTACAAGGTCTATAATATGCTAGTGTCACATGACGAGGCAACCGTAATTTCCAATGTTCAAAATTCATCTCCACTTACTTTCTTTTTTGCCCCCCTTTACAATTTGGCTATTCAGACATTTTAAAAACATGGACGTGACTTTCCTTTATCTGAATTCGTGTAGTTCTACATGACCTACGACTGAATAATTAAGAGCCGAAAAGAACCAGGCGTGATGGCTCCAACCCAGCACTTTGGGAGGCAGAAGTGTGGAGGATGGCTTGAGCCCAGGAGTTCAAGACCAGCCTGGGCAACATAGTGAGACCTTGTCTCTACAGAAAATTTTAAAAATTAGCTGGGTATGATGGTGTGTGCTGGAGTCCCAGCTACGTGGGAGGCTGAGGCAGAAGGATCACCTGGGCCCAGGAGGTCAAGGCTGTGGTCAGCTGTGGCCATGCCACTGCACTCCAGACTGGGAAACAGAATGAGATCTCAACTCCCCAAAAAGGAAAATGAATCTGAGATGCTGGACCTGTCTGCCCTGGCCTCACAGGTGACCAGTTAGCGCCACACAGTCCCTACCTTGGCCTGACCCTGCTTGCTCTATCTTATGCTTTCAGGAGCAATCAAAGCTCTTTTTAGAAAATATTTTCTGCCATTCCGTGGCCTTGGTTGAACAGAATTTTCCACCAGGCCCCTTTTTTTTCCAGCCACACTGGCCCGTAAGAAGATGTTACTCAAGGCTCCACACCTACTTCAGACATTTTTGGGGGCCCTAGCTGGGGCCTCCTGCACCATCGCCAGGAGCCCTACAGAGAGGAGGAGCCCAACTCCGGGGGCCTCGCCTTGGCCCTGGTGTCTACGGAGCCCTGGCGGAGGCCCTGCTGTCTGGGTGCTGTTTCTCTTTCTCACACTTCCCAGACATCATATCCTTGTTAGGCAGCTGTTCTCGCAAGGCTTTCTTTCAGCCCTGGTTGCTTTTCCCATGTTTGTAGGCTCGGTGTCCCTCCCACCTTTTTTTTTTTAAAGGGCTTTCCCCTTAAGTCTTTCTGTCTCTGAACAGCTGTGCTCTGATATTAGATAGAATGTTTTCTGTCCTCACCACAAGCTTACGAACAAAAGGGTTTTAAGAACCCTGATAAATGAACAAGGTCTCTGGGAAGATGAAATGTTACCAACATTTCAAACAATCAAAATCCTTGTGCATCTCGAAGGGTTTGCCCTTTCAAAGCAGTGCCGGGCGGGTATTTTGTCTTGGAGCCTTGGAGACTGTGATTTTTTTTTTTTTCAGTCTCTCTATCGACCTGACATGGGAAAGTCGGTCAGAAGTTGGCCCTTGGCTGGCAACAAAGCCCCCAGCTTGCTTTCCCATTGGCTGTTTGTCCTGCTCTGAGGCCTCTTTGGGGAGTTTTGGGGGGTTCTGTCAGCAAGAAGAGGCCAGGGCTGGGCTCTTTGGTTTCTATTATCTTCCAGCTGATGTTGAAGTTCTATCCTTACCCGAAAAACTCATAACCATCTTTGATGAAGTGCTACCTGTTTGCAGGTGCCCTGCCAAGCATGTGGTGTTATCCCAGTTTATCTGCAAAGCAGCCCAAGTGGGTCACATTAGGACTCCTAACTTTCTTTTCTTTTCTTTTTCTTTTTTTTTTTTTTGAGTCAGGTTCTCACTCCATCGCCCAGGCTGGAGGGCAGTGGCATGCTCATGACCACTGCAGCCTCGACCTGCTGGACTCAGGCAATCCTTCCGCCTCAGCCTTCCAAGTAGCCAGAACTATAGGCACACACTACCACACCCGGCTAATTTTTTACTTATTGTAGACATGAGGTCTCGCCAAGTTGCCCAGGCTGGTCTCGAACCCATAGGCTCAGGCAATCCATTCGTCTCGACCTCCCAAAGTGCTGAGATGACAGGTTGAGCCGTCGAGCCCAGCCAGGATTCCTAATTTTCTTTCTTTTTTTTTTATTTTCTTTTTTTGGAGCCAGAGTCTCACTTGATCCCCCAGGCTGGCATGCAGCATCATGCTCACGGCCACCGCAGCCTCGACCTGCTGGGCTCAGGCAATCTTTCCACCTCAGCCTCCTGAGTAGTTGGGATAACAGGCACATGCCACCACGCCTAGCTTGTGGACGCCTAACTTTCAGATGAGGAAACCTAGAGCTAACGATGCTAAGAAACTTGTCCAAGTTTGCTTAGCCAGGTTGCTTAGCCAAAGTGGAGGGACCAGTATTCAAACCCAGACTTTTGAACTCTGAAGGCTCTCCTTTCTTTGGTGAAAAGGAAATCCTTGAGTATCTGGCCAAGGATGACCAGACAGGAGTCTTTCAGGCTGTCCTGTCTTCCTTCTTCCACATAGGACCTCCTTCTAAACTGAAGGGGCTCTCTTCTCTCTCTCTCTCTCTCTCTCTCTCTCTTCCTCTTTCCTGTCAGTGTCTCACTCTGTCATCCAGGCAGGAGTGCATTGTCATGATCATAGCTCACCACAGCCTTGATCTCCTGGGTTCAGGTGATCCTTCCACCTCAGCCTCCCATGGAGATGGAACTACAGGTGTGCACTACCACACCTGATTGATTTAAAAAAAAAATTTTTTTGGTAGAGACAAGGTGTCACTATTCTGCCTAGGCTGGTCTTGAACTCCTGGGTTCAAGTAAGCCTCCTGCCTTGACCTCCCAAAGTGCTGGGATCGCAGGCCATTGCACCCAGCTGGGCTCTCTTTTCTTTAAACTCTTCTCGGCATCCCTTTCCCTGCCTCCCATCGCACCCCTGGAAGTATGCACTACTTCCCTAATTTCTCATTTGCATGTTATCCAAACCCTAAGCTACTTGCTCTGGTTCACGGGCAGCCCAGTCTGGGGTCCAAACTCAGACATCGGAGCAGCAGATCCAACCCAATCCTCTTCCTGAGACTGCCTCACGTGGGAACGGGAAGGTCAAGGCTTAAAGTAAAACAACAGATGGAAAGAAAAGCCTCCCCCACCCTGGGGAGCTCCGTGAAATCCTTCATTATGGGATTTCCCCTGTCAGGCCTGCAAGGAGAAGCCTGAAGGCTCATGGCAAAAAAAACCCGACAGCACGTATAAAGGCACAGGCAGAACAGCTCATCGCAGCGAAAACATCTGACAAGCGGCCCCGAGCGTGGGGCAGAGGGCTGATGGGGACAGGGGGAGCTGGGCTCGGGGAGGCGGGGCAAGAAAGAAATGGCCAGCCGGGTGCTTTCATTTCCTGCCTTTGGTGCCCTGCTTGCTCTCTTCCACAGAGATCCGAAGAAGAGGTCTGTTAAAAATGCAGCAAGAGCCAGGCTCGCTGGCTCAGCCTGTCATCCGGCACTTTGGGAGGCCGAGGTGAGTGGATGGCCTGAGCCTGCGGGTTCGAGACCAGCCCAGGCAACTTGGTGAGACCTCGTCTCTACAATAAATCAAAAATTAGCCGGGCCTGGTAGCGCACGCCTGTCGTTCCGGCTACTTGGAAGGTCGAGGCTGCGGTGGCCGGGAGCGTGCCACCGCACTCCAACCTGGGCAACAGAGTGAGACTCCAACTCAAGAAAAGAAAAAAAAATGCAGCAAGAAAGACTCTGGCTAGATCCAAATAGAACACAGAAGAACACAGAAGCTATCCAAGTGTAGGGTCTCAGAGTGTGGGAAAAGATGGCCAGGGCATCGTCTGCTCTGGAGACCTTGAAAGGTTTTAGCTTCATCCTCTGGTGGGGAGGCGAGAGGGCGGTGAGCGATGGATCTGCCCAGAGGCAGAAGCATGGACTCAATGGCTTGAGCTCTGGGGATTCTGCAGCGAGCCGTCATGGCTGCCCTCGCAGGCATTCTCATCTCAAGCGAGAGCAGGGCGGAGGTGGTGAGTCCACCCAGGGCGCCAACTCCAGAAACTCTTGTCCCCACCAGCACACGCGAGCTGCACACCTTCTCCTCTTCTGCCCTCATCCGTCCTTGCTGGTCTTTTCTGATTTCCTTTATTCTTTGAAGCTTCCCCTGGCCCCTATGGAAAAATGCAGACAAAGCATCTTTGTCTGCGGGGTTTTCATGTGGATAAAGAAAAACACTGGCTCAGGATGCAGAGTCGGTCACAAAGCAGGCTGGGGAGGGGCCTCCTTCAGGAGAGAAGGGAGCCAGGTTTTGGTGCCCCAGAAAGAATCGCTTCTCCGGGGTGCCCTGGCCCTCCCTCAGTGGGGCATCTCCAGGCCTCTTGATGCCAGGGGAGGCGACATGAAAAGAGCAGAGCCATTTTCCGTGGGCCCTGGGGGGGGACGGGATGTGGGTGGTGGGGAAGGTGTGGCATGAGAAAGGTCCCTCCTGCCGCTTCCACGCCAGCTGAAGAGTCGTGCGTCATCTCACCCCTTCTACCCTCCTTGGGTCAAAAGGTGTCTAGATTATCCCGCTGCCTCATCGGGAATCCATGAGGATCAAGTTCTTGGAAAGGTTCGAAGGGACACTTAGGTGTGATTGCCATTCTGGATTTCAGGGAGTGGAGGGACCAGACCAACCCCAGGCAGTCCCGGCCCCCTTCCGCCAGAATTTGCCGAGCCTCCAAAGCAGCGGCCCTCACCCAGAAGCCGTGGGAGGAGAGGGACTCCGAGAGCCAGCAGCACTTGGAACCCAGCGAGAAGTGTGGCCGGCAGAAACCACCCACCTCCCTCCCTGCCTGGCCTGTTCCAAACGCCAGAAAAGGCCAAGTTTCTGTGGAAACTTCAGCTGTGCCTGCTGGACCAGGCCGGGGCTGGGGCGGGGGCTGCTCCCCGCCAAATGGTGCCAGTGGGCATGGGAGGGGAGCGACAGCTGGGGCATTGGGCACAAGAGGAGTCTGAGCCTTCTCCTGCCAGCCTGGGCTGGGCCTGGGGGCTGCCGCCTGCTCTCAGCTTAGGCCTTCGTAGGGGGCCTGCGGGCGGGAAGCCGGACCAGGCTCAGAGAGCCTGTGTGTGGGATGCCAGAGAGGTCTGGGGCCAGCAGGCAGGACATAAGGTGCACGCTGCCCATCAAAACCAGGGGGGAATTGGGCTGAGCTGGCAGGCTCCGGCTGGCTCTTCTTCCATGGAGGAAGCTCCTCGCTTGTCTGAAATCACGAGCAAAGTCCGCGGAGTCCCCTGGCTGTTCCCAGTGTGCGAAGACCCCCGGGAGCCCTTGCTCCCGGTCACCCTCCCTCCACATCACACATAGCTCCATCCTCAGGAGGGCACCCAAAGGGAGAAGACTTTCCAGCTTGCGCCCGTGGGCAGGAGTGTGTTCAGAGCTCTGTGAGTTCTCTCTCCCGTCCACCTTCCACCCTCAGCCAAGGAGGGGGGCTCACCGAGCAGGGGGCCAGGGAAGTGGAGGTGACACAAAAGTCTACCCGAAGTGTGACTGCTCCCACTTCAAGGCTCTGAGCTTTCTTTTTTGTTTTTGAGTTAGAGTCTCACTCTGTCGCCCAGACTGGAGTGCAGTGGCCACTCCCGGCCACCGCAGCCTCGACCTGCTGGGCTCCGGCGATCCTTTCGCCTCAGCTTTACGAGTAGCTGGAACTCCAGGCGCGCGCTACCATGCCCGGCTCATTTTTTTATTTATTGTAGAGATGAGGTCTCGCCTGCCCCGGCGGGTCTCGAACCCGCGGGCTCAGGCAATCCACTCACCTCAGCCTCCCAAAGGTGTGGGATTACAGGCTGAGCCACTGAGCCTGGCTGGCTCTGAGCTTTCAAGGTCAGCCCTCCGGACACAGTTTTATCCCTATCGGCACCGGGTAGCGATTTTTATGGCCTGGGCCCTGACTTTCACTGACCTCTCGTAAAAGGGCCCACATCCTCCCCTATAGTACACAACATTTTAAGACCTATTTAAATCGCACATAACATGGTTTTTAACACTCAAATGTGCAGCTCTTTCTACCCATGGCCATTGACCCAATGACCTTGGCTTCACCGGTCCAAGGAGTCTCAACCTACCCGCTGGTTATTCCGGCCTCCACTGTTCTAACCTCTACCGCCTTGAGAGGCTGACTCTGCCTCTCTGGGCCTTGGCTTTTTCTTCTGAGCAGAGGAGCACGATATCTTTCCAAAAGGAAAAGCTCAGTAATAACAGGAGTAATCATAATGCTAACTAGTATCGTGTGTTTTCTGTGTTCTCTCCATTCTTTCTTTCTTTTAATTCACATTCCCAAAACACTTGTAAGTTTAGCTGGCGAGGGCTTCACACCCTCCATTCTTCTTCACCATCATCCGCTTCATCTGAACTGTCACCAAGCTGTCCATGTGGCCTCCAAACTCACCTTGGAATCTCTTGGCTCCCTCCTTCCGATGACTTCCCCATGGCTTCCATGAGTGGCTCGGGGGCTCATCGATGTTTTCCTGGAATGTTGCGGCAGCCCGAATGACACCCCTCCCCCTATGCAACCTCCATCCAGACGGTTCTCGGAGAGGCAGAGGGACGTGTTCACGCAGCTGGCCAGTGATAGAGCCATGATGGGAGCCCGAGACCCGTTGACGCCAAAGCTCATGCTCTTTCCTCCGAATCCACTGTCTCTTTCTCCAGCTCCATGGCTTGCCACTTCTCAGTTCCTTGGCTTCGTTACTCATACACCTTGAAGATGCCATGCGTTTTAAAACCTCTGGCTGTTTTTACAGGGTCTTCCTTCTGGCTAGTGTAATATTCACATGCCTGCTTAGGAAACGCCTATTTATGTTCTGGATTCTTGCTCGAGCATCTTATTCTCTGAAATTCTCCCAGACTTCTTTGAACAGCTCATGGCAATTGTCCCCTCCTCTGGTTAACACTGTCTTCTCCATCCTTCTGTTACTCCAGCAATCATATCATGCAGTCCTTTGATGACTTCTGTCTCTTCTGTAGATCTGTGAGCATCTTGAAAGCAGTGACCAGCTGGGCGCAGAAGCTCGTGCCTGTAATCCCTGCACTTTGGGAAGTGGAGGTGAGAGGATTGCCTGAGACTAGGGGTTTGAGACCAGCCTGGGAAACGTGGCAAGACCTCATCTCTACAATAATTCAAGAAAAAGAAAAAAATAACATTTAGCCAGGCATGGTTGCCAAAAATTTAGCCCAACATTAGCCAGGTGCACGCCTGTGGTTCCAGCTCCTTGGAAGACTGAGGCGAAAGGATCACTTGGGCCCAGCAGGTCGAGGCTGTGATGGCTGTGAGCTTGCCATTGCACTCTAGCCTGGGCGACAGAGTGAGACTCCAACTCAAAGGAAAAAAAAAGTAGGGACCAGATTTTATTTGTCTTTGACTCTCAAACCTCAGTTATAGCAGTACCTGGTACTAATATATGTTGAAAAGTTTTCTAAAGTGCCAAATGCTTTACATGGATTATCTTATTTAACTTTCCCAATAACATTATAAGAGAGGAGAGGCTTCAAGATGGTTGACTGGATACTTCTGGTACTTTCCTCTCTGTGGAGAGGAACCGAAATTACAAGTAGATAATAAAACTTGGATCATCTAAGAGAGAACATTGGAATTCAACAGAGAGGTGTCAAGAAACACCAAAGCTAGGAAAGAGTGGGAAGGCTGGCAGCCTGCTTGGCCAGGATTGTCAGTCTGCAGGGCTCCCTGTGCCAGGAAAGGGAAAACGAGAGACCCCAACAGTCTACACACCCACTACAGACTCCTCCAACCCTAGCCATGGGAGAGCCCCCCCTGACCCTCGCGGGCCCTGAGTCTACAACAAGGAGATGTCCAGAGATCAGGCAGAGGCATTACTCCAGGGAGGGCGCTCATGGGACCCCCCCAAATCCCGAGTCCTAAGCAGCTTCAGCTCAACACCGTTTGGGGAGCCCAATCCTCCCCAAGGCAGGGACCAGGGGCAGCGACCCCGCCCCTCCACTCCCACCAGCAGAGGGGTGGCTGTGCATGTCCATGCACCTTGAGGACAAGTCCCACTGCCCACAACCAATGCTCGGCCAAGATGCAAGCAAAGCCCATGCCCTCCAGCCATCTGCCTTCCCTGCTCCCAGGGAAAGCAACTCCACCCTCCACCACTGCTGTCCCGAGTCCATGTCCAGTGGGGAATTTCTCTCCTAATACTACAGGCAGCGGGTGTGTAGTGGGTCTGTAGTGGGTGCAACACTGGGAGACCTAGGGCAGCTCCACCCTGCCCAACTCCACCTCTCCAGCATCCAAGCATACCCTCCAGGGACCTGGGGACCACCCAGTTCGTTCCACCACCATTGGCACCGAGCACTCCTCCTGAGGACCTGAGGTTAGGCTTGTTCAACCTCTATTGCTACAACAGCTGGCAGCACCCACACATGTCACCTGGGGGTCTGAAGTTTGGTCCTCCCAAGCCATTGCAGGCACCACCCATACCATATGGACCTGTTGGGGCTCAAAGGGTTGTCCCATCAGCAATGCCCACTGCCCAGGAGCTCAAAACCCCACCCAGTCCCTCAATCTACAGCTGTCATTCCCGGAGCACAAACAAGCCACCTGATCAGCCAGGCTCGGTGGCTCAGCCTGTAATCCCACGCTCTGGGAGGATGAAGTGAGTGGATTGCCCGAGCCCGCGGGGTCGAGACCCGCCTGGGCAACTTGGCGAGACCTCATCTCTACAATAAATAAAAAATGAGCCGGGCGTGGTAGTGCATGCCTGTAGTTCCAGCTACTTGAAAGGCTGAGGCGGAAGGAGCGCCGGAGCCTGGCAGGTCGAGGCTGCGGTGGCCGGGAGCGGCCACTGCACTCCAGTCTGGGCGACAGACTGAGACTCCAACTCAAAAAAAAAACAAACAAAAAAAAACAAAACACAAGCCACCTGGAGGCCCAAGCATTGGTTTGCCTGGATCCACGAACACCAGTGCCACCCTGAGACCCAAGGACAGGCCGATTCAGCCCACGGCTGCCACCACTAGGACCCCAAAATTAACCCACCAGGCGTCCCAGCCCCAGCAAAACTTCAACATAGCCTCTACTAAAACTATACCCTAAGCCACCAAGGAAATCATAGACACCACTGACGCTGTTTGCAGCTGAAAAAATATATATACAGAGACTACACTGCCTGCCGGATGTACCCAGAATCAAAGCCAATGTGTCCTATCTAACCAACACCACAGTTACATCTTCAGGAAAATTTTCCCTTATGAAAGACAATTGTTAAAACTGGGAGAAGTGATACTTAACACCAGGTGTGCAGATATCAACCTAAGGACACAGAAAACATAAAAAAGCAAGGAAATAGGACATCCCCCAGAGAACATAATAATTCCCCAACAACAGATCTCAATGAAAAATAGATTTATGAAATATCAGAAACAAGAACTAAAAATATCGATACTAGCCGGGCTCGGTGGGTCAGCCTGTAATCCCACGCCTTTGGGAGGCTGAGGTGAGTGGATTGCCTGAACCCGCAGTTCGAGACACGCCTGGGCAACTTGGTGAGACCTCATCTCTACAATAAATCAAAAAATCAGCCGGACGTGGTAGCACGCGCCTGTAGTTCCAGCTACTTGGAAGGCTGAGGCGGAAGGATTGCCAGAGCCCAGCAGGTCGAGGCTGCGGTGGCCGGGAGCGGCCACTGCACTCCAGTCTGCACGACAGAGTGAGACTCCAACTCAAAAAAAATATATCGATACTTAAAAAGCTCAGTGACATCCACGAGAATTCTGAAAAACTGTACAAAGAAATCAGAAAAATAATTCAGGATATGAATGAGAAATTTACCAAAGAGATGGGGGTCATTAAAAAGAATTAAACAAATTCTGAAACCAAAGAATTCATTGAATGAAATACAAATATATTTTAAAATTTCAACAATAAATCAAGCAGAAGAAAGATTCTCAGAACTTGAGGACAGCTCTTTTAAAATAATCCAGTCTGACAAAAAAAAAAAAAGAATACAAAAGAATTAGCAAAGTTTTTATGGCATATGAGAGACACTATAAAGTGACCAAATATTCAGATTTTCAGTGTCCCCAAAGGCAAAGAGAAAGCAAAGGATTAGAAAATCAATTTAAGCGGAGTGCTGTGACTCATGCCTGTAATCTCAGCACTTTGGGAGGCAGAGGTGAGAGGATTACCTGAGCTCAGGAGTTCGAGACCAGCCTGAGCAATATGGCAACAACTCATCAATGATACTATGTCTAGCAAAATTAGCCTTCATAAATGAAGGATAAATAAAGTCTTCCTCAGATAATTGATAGCAAAGGGAACTTTTCGCCACTAGACTGGCCCTACAAGAAGTTCTTAAGGGAGTTCTATATCTGGAAGTGAAAGAACCCTAACTACCATCATGAAAACACATTTAAAAAAAAATACCTGGTAGAGCAAACACACAAAACAAAGAAGAATAAGAAGAATAAAAAAGCTCGAATGTTACCACTACAGAATACAACGAAACCACAATGATAAACTGTAAGAGAGAAAGAAAGGAACACAGCCTATACAAAACAATCAGAAATCAATTAATAAAATGATAGAAGAATCTTCACATAACCTTAAATGTAAATGAATCAAACTTTCCATTTAAATGTTATTGATTGGCTGAATAAATTTGAAAAATAAAAAACACAATCCAACTTAAGAAACTCATCTTACCTGTAAATACTCATATAGACTGAAAGTAATGGAATGGAAAAATATATTCCATGGAAATGGAAACCAAACGTGACAGGAAGTAGCTATAGCTTATCAGAGAAAACAGATTCAAAGTCCAAAACGGTAAAAAAAGACAAAGATCATTATATAATGTTTAAAAGATCAATTCAGTACGAGAATATAACAATTCTAAACATATATGCACCCAATTCTGGAGCATCCAGATATATAAAGCAAATATTGTTAGATCTGAAAGGAGAGATAGACTCCAACACAATGATAGCTGGGAACTTCAGCATTAAACAGATCATCTAGACAGAAAGTTAACAAGGAAGCATTGGATTTAAACTACATATTAGACCAAATATACCTAACAGACATTTACAGAACGTTTCATCCAATACCTACAGAATACTCATTCTTTTCTTCAGCACATGGAACATTCTCCAGTATAGACTATATGTTAGGACACAAAACAAGTCTTGACACATTTAAAAAAGTTAAAATCATATAAAGTAACTTCTCAAATCATAATTAAATAAAACTAAAATCAATAGCAAGAAGAACTTTGGAAACTGTACAAATACATGGGCATTAAATAACATGGTTCTGAACAACTATTAGGTCAAAGAAGAAATTACAAATGAAATTTTAAAAATTTATTGATGGTAGCCGGGCTCGGCGGCTCAGCCTGTAATCCCATGCCTTTGGAAGGCTGAGGTGAGTAGATTGCCTGAGCCCGCGAATTCGAGACCCGCCTGGGCAGCAAGACCTCATCTCTACAATAAATCAAAAAATCAGCCAGGCATGGTAGCGCATGCCTGTAATTCCGACTACTCAGAAGGCTGAGGCGGAAGGATCACCAGAGCCCAGCAGGTCAAGGCTGCAGTGGCCGAGAGCGGCCATTGCACTCCAGTCTGGGCGACAGAGTGAGACTCCACCTCAAAAAAATAAAAAAAAAATTTATTGATGGAAATGTACATCAAAACACAATGTAGCAAAACTTCTGGGATACAGCAAAAGCTAAGCTGAGAGGGGAGTTTATAGCAATAAACACCCACTTCCAAAAAGTAGAATGATTTCAAATAAACAATCTAATGCTGCACCTCAAGGAACTAGGAAGCCAAGAACAAACCAAACCAAAATTAGTAGAAGGAAATAGGTAATAAGGGTCAGAGCAGAACTAAACAAAGTAGAGAATAAAAAAACAACACAAAGGATAAATGAAATGAAAAGTTGGCTATTTTAAAAGATAGACAAAATTGATAAACCACTTGCAAGACTAACTGAGAAAAAAGATAGAAGACCCAAATAAGAAATCAGAAATGAAAAAAGAGACATTACAACTGACCTCACAGAAATACAAAAGCTCATCAGAGACTATTTTCTTTAGAAAAAAATTTTGTTTTAAAGATGTGGGGTACAATTCAGGGTTAGGTATACAAGTGATCGTTATGCAGGTACTCTTGTTGATGAGATGTGACCCCCTTCCCCAGGCAGATTCCCACTACTGCCAATTTTATGGTAGTTGTTCAGGGTCTGCTTATGAGTGAGAACATGTGATACTCTTGTTCTTTGCTTCTGCGATAGATCACTCAGTATTATAGCCTCTAAGTCCATCCAAGTTGCTGCAAAGTTCATAATTTTGTCTTTCTTTATGGCTGCGTAATATTCCGTCGTGTGGACATACCACTTTTTTTTTTTTTTTTTTATCCAATTATTTCAATGGGCAGCACAGTTGGTTCCATGTTTTTGCTATTGTGAATAATGCTGCAATAAACATGCGTGTGCAGGTATCTTTTCCATAGAGTGATTTGAGTTCCTCTGGGTATATGCCCAGTAGGGGGATTGCAGGGTCGTATGGGAGGTCAATTTTTAGATCTTTTAGGAATCGCCACACTGTTTTCCCACAGAGGCTGTACTAGTTTACCCTCTCACCAACAGTGTAGAAGTGTTCCCTTTTCACTGCATCTTCTCCAGCATCTGTTTTTTTTTGAGTTATTAATGATGGCCATCCTGACTGTAGTTAGACGGTATCTCAGCATGGTTTTAATTTGCATTTCTTCCATCAGAGACTATTATGAACAACTATACACTAAAAAAATTAGAAAATCTAGAAGAAATAGATAAATTTCTGGACACATACAATCTATCAAGATTGAGTCTAGAAGAAACAGAAAACCTGAATAGATCAATAATGAGTAATGAGATTGAATCAATAAAAAAATCCTCCTAGAGAAAAGTCCAGGACAAGATAACCTCACTGCTGAATTATACCAAACTTTCAAACAACTAATAAACCGTTCTCCTCCAACTATTCCAAGAAAATTAAAGAGGAATAAATGATCCCTAAATCATTCTATGAGACCAGCATTACCCCGATACTAAAACCAGGCAAGGACACAACAGGAAAAAAAAAAAAAGACTACAAGCAAACATTCCTGATGAACATAGATGCAAAATTTTCAAAAATATACTTGCAAACCAAATCTAGCAGGGCATAAAAAAAATAATAATAATACACCACAATCAAGTGGGATTTATCCCAGTGATGCAAGGATAGCTCAACATATGCAAATCAGTAAACATGAATGCATCAATAGAATGAAGGATGAAAACCATATGATCATCTCTAGAGAAACAGAAAAAGCATTTGCCAAAATTCAGCATCCTTTTGTGACTAAAAAGAAAAAAACTCCCAACAAACTAGACCAAAAGGAACATACCTCAACATGGTAAAAGTCACATATGACAAATACACAGCTAACATCATAATGAGAACTAGAACAAGACAAGGTTGCCCATTCACCACTTCTATTCATCATAGTATTGGAAGTTCTAGCCAGAGCAATTAGGCAAGAAAAATAAATAAAAGGAATCCGAATTGAAAGAGAAGTCAAATGGTCCCTCTTTACTGATGATATGATCTCATATTTAGAAAAACTTTAAGACTCCACCAAAAAAACTGTTAGATATGATAACGGCAGCAAAGTTTCAGGATACAAAAATCAACATATAAACATCAGTAGCATTTCTATACACCAGTAATGAAGTAGCTGAGAAAGAAATCAAGAAGGCAATTTCATTTACAATAGCTACCCAAAAAATACCAAGGAAGAAATTTAACCAAGGAAATGAAAGACCACTAGGGGAAAACACAAAACGCTGGTGAAAGAAACGGAAGAGAGTACAAACATATGGAAAGACATCTCATGCTCATGGATTGGAAGACTTAATATTATTGAAATGAGCCAGGCTCGGTGGCTCAGACTGTAATCCCGTGCCTTTGGGAGGCTGAGGTGAGTGGATTGCCTGAGCCCGCGGGTTCGAGACCCGCCTGGGCAGCGAGACCTCATCTCTACAATAAATCAAAAAATCAGTTGGGCATGATAGCGCATGCCTGTAATTCCGGCTACTTGGAAGGCTGAGGCGGAAGGGTCGCCGGAGCCCAGCAGGTCGAGGCTGCGGTGGCCGGGAGCGGCCACTGCACTCCAGTCTGGGCGACAGAGTGACACTCCAACTCAAAAAAAAAAAAATATATTGAA
>NW_007252281.1:743384-750849 GCF_000164805.1 Carlito syrichta | reverse complement strand
GGAGGCGGAAGGGTCGCCGGAGCCCAGCAGGTCGAGGCTGCGGTGGCCGGGAGCGACCACTGCACTCCAGTCTGGGTGCCAGAGTGAGACTCCAACTAAAAAAAAAAAAAAAAAAAATGTAGAAATGTACCCTTTTGGACTTTTTTCATTCAGGGAAACAAAGAAAGGTCACTTGGGGAAAGATCAGGTGAATGCGGAGGGTAGGACATGGGGTCAAGCTATTTTTGGTCAAAAGCTGCTGAACACTCAGCAAGGTGTGGGCAGGTGCCTTGTCACGGTGGAAGAACAAGTCACCTGTTTGCCACAACTCAGCATGTTTCTTCCACAAACCGTGATGCAACCTTCTCTAAACTTCCAGATAAAAACTTTGGTTCACCGTTTGAGCCAGAGGAACAAATTTTGAGTGTGTTACAAGGACCCTGTCCTCCAAAATATAATTCTGTTTTTTTGAGGGTCCCTCCCCATTTATGAAAAAAGTTTTTAACATCATTAATCATCAGAGAAATGCAAATCAAAACTACAACGAGGTATCATCTTACCCCAGTTAGAACAGCAATCGCTATTATGAAAGAGTCAAAAAATTTCAGATGCTGGCGAGGATGTGGAGAAAAGGGAACTTTTATACAGTGTTCGTGGGAATGTTAGTTAGTACAGACATGATGGAAAACAGTATGACGATTTCTCAAAAAACTAAATATAGAATTACCATACAATCCTGCAATCCCTCTACTGGGTATTTATCAAAAGAAAAATAAATCAGTATATCAAAGGAATACTTCACATGTTTATTGCAGCACTATTCACAGTAGTAAAGAAATGGGCCGGGCTCGGTGGCTCAGCCTGCAATCCTGCGCCTTTGGGAGGCTGAGGTGAGTGGATTGCCTGGGCCTGCGGGTTCGAGACCCGCCTGGGCAACTTGACGAGACCTCATCTCTACAACAAATCAAAAAATCAGCCGGGCGTGGTAGCACATACCTGTAATTCCGTCTACTCGGAAAGCTGAGGCCGCAGGATCGCCAAAGCCCAGCAGGTCAAGGCTGTGGTGGCTGGGAGCGGCCACTGCACTCCAGTCTGAGTGATGGAGTGAGACTGCAACTCAAAAAAAAAAACAAAAAAACCTGAGCCCCGTGGGTTCGAGACCCGCCTGGGCAGCGAGACCTCATCTCTACAATAAATCAAAAAATCAGCCAGGCGTGGTAGCACATGCCTGTAATTCCGGCTACTCGGAAGGCTGAGGCGGAAGGCTCGCCGGAGCCCAGCAGGTCAAGGCTGCGGTGGCCGGGAGCGGCCGCTGCACTCCAGTTTGGGCGACAGAGTGAGACTCCAACTCAGAAAAAAAAAAAAAGAAATGAAATCAGCCTATATGCGCATCGACAGATGAGTGGATACAGAAAATTTAACCTATATACACAGTGAAATATTATTTGGCCATTAAAATAATGAAATCATGTCAATTGCAGCAACATGGAGAGAACCAGAGGTCATTACATAAAGTAGAATAAGCCAGGCGCAGAAAGAAATTTAGCCTTGTCTTACTCATATGTGAGAGTTAAAAAATGTGATCTCATGGAGGTGGAGAGTAGAATGATAGATACCAGAGACTAGGAAGGGTATGTGGTTGTGAGGAAGAGATAATGAGAGGTTCATCAATGGGTATAAACGTATAGTTGGATAGCAGGTATAAGTTATCATGTTTGACAGTAGATAGGGTGGCTGTAATTAACAACAATGTATTGTATATTTCCAAGCAACTAGAAAAGAGAACTTGAAATTTTCCCAACAAATAGACATGAAAAATGCTCAAGATGATGTATATCTCAAATAACCTGACTTGACTATTACACATTTTATGCATGTAACAAAATAGTATATGTACCCCATAAATATATGAAATATGTATCAATTTTTTAAATTTATATTATTTGTCCTTCTTGTCCAGGTAAAGAAATTGAGATGAAGGAAGTAGTGATAGCTTCTGGATTGCAATCGGCAGGAGGAATTTATGTGTTATGATCTGGCTGCAGGGGGGCACCAGGAGATTTTGTCCTGAAGTTTGCGATGTGTTGCTTTCACTTCATACATGACATGTTTGGGGGTGGCTATGGCATTTATGGGGACCAAATCCCTCCTTTGCCAAGCCACTCTTTGTACCATTTCTAATAGGTAGTTAAGTCACTTGCCCAAGATCACAAAGCTAGAAGGTAGTAGAGTGAAGATTTAAACCCTAAATAGTTGCTGGAGGGCACCTGACACAATTGCCAGGGGACTTCAGTTAACAGTCCTCAGGTACTTTGCGCCAAGTCGCTAATGAGTCATTAACATGGAGTTTACAAGAAGAAACCCAAGGGCCCCAATTTTTCCAGCTTATAGGTTAACAAGGGAAGTAAGTTGTTAAAAGGTACATAATGACACATACAGAAAAGACACACCTAGCAGGTGCAAAAAAAAAAAAAAAAAAAAAGGCGTTTGGGCAGAAACCTCCGCGTGGAGTTGCAGAGCTATTGGGTGAAGGGCTCTGGGTAGGTCAGTGGATTTTGGGGTATAAGTGTGTATGACTCCAATTTTTGATGAGAGGAGATGTGCAGTCCTATTTCAGGGGCACCACCTACCCCACCTACCCTCTGGCCTCCAATTTCCTCATCTACATAAGGAGGGGCTTAGAATCAATAGTCTCAAAGTCCCCTTCCAGCCTTGATGCTTTATGACTGGTTTTGTTTTCTTTCTTTCTTTCTTTTGACCGGGAGTCTCACTCTGTCGCCCAGGCTGGAGTGCAGTGGCACACTCACGGCCACTGCAGCCTCAACCTGCTGGTCTTAGGTGATCCTTCTGCCTCAGCCTTCCAAGTAGTAGGAACTACAGACGCATGCCACCACATCCGGCTGGTTTTTGTGATTTGTTGTAGAGATGAGGTCTCACCCAGTTGCCCAGGCGGGTCTCGAGCCCATGGGCTCAGGCAATCCCCTTGCCTCGGCCTCCCAAAGTGCTGGGATGACAGGCTGAGCCACTGTGCCCGGCCTGGTTTTGTTTTCAAAGCAGAGGGCATGTTGAACACAAACAGCTCCTGGACGCTCATCTCTTCCTGTGACTTCTAAAAAGTGTCTCAGAGAAGGCCTTTCAGACAGTGTCATGTGAGATGTCTGTTCTGAGACTTGTCTGTAGCCAGGTATCATCAGGAATCAGCTTCCCCCTACCCCTGTCCGGAGAATGCATAGGTTTTAATATTCATTCGAGTCAGGAAAATCAGCCTCAGGAAAAAGAATAAAAAGAAAAGAAAGAAAAGAAAACCATGACATTCTCCAAAGCCAACCAGGATTGGTTTGGGGTTCATCATGATTTTGTATTGTCTGGGCCAATTCTTCCCTGAGATAGTGTCAATGGTGCAATACTTTCCTCTGAGACTACAGGTGATCTGATGTCTGTTGGAAGAAAAGCTGGTGTGTCACTCAGGCTGGTGAGATGAATTCTCCTTAGAGAAGCAAGGACAGCTCATATCAGGCTATTTAACCATTTCTGCCTGGAGTCAGAAGTTGAGCCTGTGTGGTGGGGATTTCAGCTGCTTCCTAGAAGCGAGTCCGTCCCACCCCCTTTGGAGAGAAAGAGAGATGCACTTAGTGGTCTGGTCCCAAGCAGAAGGGTCATGTTGTGTGGGGCAAAGGTTACCAGTACTCAGAGTCTAGGGGAGCAGCCACTGTCTGGGAAACCCCTGGAGCTGCCAAGTGCCTTCCGTCCAATGATCTCGGCGGCATTCAGAGGGAAAAGGCACAGGAATAAGGGTGGGGCATGGAGGAGGCTGGGAGAAGCCCACTTATGAGAATGAGCTCTGTGACTTTCTGGGGGCACTGGGCTTCTCTGGAGACCTGCAGAGGAACTTATCTAGATGGACAACATTCCAGGAGGGAAGAGGTAGCAGGTGGGAGGTGGCGGCCATGAACTGTGTCCTTGAACGTGCCTGATGGGATGGCTGGATAAGAAGTACCCTCGTGTCCTGCTGTGGGGAGACCCTTCCCCAGGAAAACCTTATTATTTACTTATTTGTTCATTCATTCACTTATTTTTGAGTTGGAGTCTCTGTCGCTCAGGTTGGAGTGCAGGGACACCATCACAGCTATTGCAGCCTCGACCTCCTGGGCTTAGGCGATCCTTTTGCCTCAGCCTTCCAAGTAGCTGGGACTAGGGGCATACATCACGATGCCTGGCTAATTTTTTAATTTGTTGTAGAGACGAGGCCTGGTGATGCTGTCCAGGCAGGTCTTGAGCTCCTGGGCTCAGGCCATCTTCCCGCATCGGCCTCCCAACGGGCTGAGATGACAGACAGGAGGCACCACAACCGGCCTGGGAAACCATTTGAGACACTCATTTGCCAAGTCACTCATTTGTGCCAGGAAGGGTTTATGAACAATACTAACTTTGTATGTTTCGTTTCCACTTGGGTTCAAGATAAAGTTTGGGGCAGTAAATCTAGGATCCATCTCTACAAGGGTATTAAAGAGGATTCCAGAAAGGGAAGATGTGGCATCTGTGTTTCTTTCCCCATGATGTCACTACTGCCTCTTTTGAGTGACAGGGCAAAGCAGATCAACGGGGCATGGGGGGTGGGGTGGAGAGAGGAAGGGGGCGGATCAGGTCCCTTCACAGGGATGTCTTGAGTCACTCCTTTTCTTATTCAGGATTCATCGAGCCTCTGTGAGTCCACAACTTGGTCCTTTTGCCCACGTGGAGACCTGGGTGATCTCCCAGGGCCTGGGCCAGTCGGTTTCTCCCAGCCTGGTCTCTAAGCAGCCTCCTCCTCCCGGGTCTAGCAGGCTAGTTCTCATGATCCCTGCTCCATCTCTTGGTTTCCAGAACCCCAGCTCCTTGCACAGTCCTGGTCTTGCCGACTGAAGGGGAGAGGGATCCATTTGGGGTGTTCTTACTCAGAGTGTGAACCGGGAAGAAAGCACTGCTCTTCCAAAACAGAGAAGATGCTACTGGGCACTCACCTCACCCCTAATCTTCCCCAGGGTTGGATGTCCCAGGATACTCCTGGGAGAGGGAGAGGGAAAACTAGGAGGCCAGCATCCATGTCCCTCACAGCCCATGGTCTCTTGCTGGACACAGGTGTCTACAGAACCCACGATATTCCTGGGGAGAAAAAGTGCCTACGGGAATACAGAGGGTGGAGAAAAGGAGACAGGAAAGCTTAGAGGGCGTGGGGTTTGATTCAGAATTTTGAGGACAGTAGGATTTTGGTAGGGAGACGTTGGGGGCGGGCACTCCCAGACACAGGAAGATTTGAGCAGAGGCATGGGAAATGCTGCGTAAGGAAACTGATGCCTTGGTTCTACTCCAAAGATTTGGGATGTCATCTTTCTTTCTTTTTTGAGTTGGAGTCTCACTCCGTCGCCCAGACCGGAGTGCAGCGGCCGCTCCCGGCCACCGCAGCCTCGACCCGCTGGGCTCCGGCGATCCTTCCGCCTCAGCCTTCCGAGGAGCCGGAACTACAGGCGTGCGCCACCACGCCCGGCTAATTTTTTTGATTTATTGCAGAGATGAGTTCTTGCCAAGTTGCCCAGGCGGGTCTCGAACCCGCAGGCTCAGGCACTCCACTCACCTCGGCCTCCCAAAGCACAGGATGACAGGCTGAGCCACCAAGCCCGGCCAGATGTCGTCTTTCAGGTGGAGGGTTCCTTTGTGTCCTATACCCAGTATTCCTTATTATTAATATCTGACATCACTTTGGTACATTTGTCATGACTAATGAACCAATACTAATACATCATTATTACCTAAGCCCCTGCTTAGTGATATTTTTAGATCAACATAATTTAACATGTCCAGCCTCATGCGTCTTGTATATCCCTGGGAGTACGTGTGCCCTGTGGGGAGACCATGACCCTCGACGGACCCACCAAAATTGATGGATTTGAATAACACCGCCTATACACACTTGCGCCTTTCCATCTACAAGGAGACTGTCTAGAGGAGGAGTCCAGCCCCGTGATGCTGAGCAACCCAGGTGAGCAATGATCCCGCGACCGCTGCTGCCTCGGTCGGCCCTATGCCTTGGTCAGCCCAGTCAGGTGAGCAGGGATCTTCTCGGGGTGGAGGTGCAAGATAGCTGGCAGAACAGAAAAGTAGCTGGCCAGCTGTTAAGCCGGCCTGAAGTCCAAAAGCAATTCGATGTAGTGACCGGGACGCTGAGACCCAAGGCTGAGGCTATTCCGACTCCAGTTGGTTCTGCCAGGAATTAGGTCAGCGGGGTTGGATAGACGTTCGTAAACACATCACTGAGCACGTATCGTATGCCAGGCACGGGGTTCGATTTGGAGATTCAAAGGAACAAGACCCAGCTTCCATCTTCAAGGAAGTGCGCAGGCTTCACAAATAAGGCTGTTTTAAGACCTCAGGAATTTACGGTTTTTGTGGGTTCTTATGTTTCTTCCACTCAGGACTGTCTGTGACCTTCTTGTTCTATGCCTCAGTTTCTACAAACCAGTCCTAGATGATGGCCAGGATGCTGCACCGCCAGGCCCAACTCCCTGGGCTCATTTTTCTCCAAACGAGAAAAAAATTAAAAAATGGCAGGCAATCCCAGGGGCTCTGCTTCCTGAACTCTTTCAGTCCACAGACACCGTCCTTGCACAGTCATGTAACATTTGCTCTCGCTCCTGCCTGGGACCAAAATTTGAACGGAAGCTGTCAGCAAGGGATGTGGAATGTATGCAGGGGGTGAATTCAGTCCATATTCCAGAAAAGGCCTTAATTCTCCTGAAGGCTTTATCTCATGGCCTGGCCTCAAAAGGGGAGTTTTGCCGTCAATTTTCTCCAAAATTATGGCTGCCCTCCAGACACACAGTCTCTTAGGGGTCAAGGAAAATCCCGCTACTTTAATGAGGATCCAGGACATGCAGAGCCCGGCAGAACAAGCAGGGCCTTGGGCTTTGAGAAATGCAGACAGGCCCTGCCACGAGGAAAGTCCCCAAGATGCGGGCAAAAGTCTCCCACCCACAACCTGACTCTTAGCCTTGCTCTGAGCTCCTTTCCAGTCCACATTCCTAACACAAACCAGGTTCCACCTCGCTGCACCCACACCTCGCCTTTGCTTCTTCCCAGGCCTGGGGTCGGTCAGCACATGGGCTGGACTCTGTCTTGGAAATTCCAGACATTTCTCCATCAGTCCCTGCTTCTCATAGCAACAGCTGGCCTCCCTGGCATCACCTCCAAGGAGCTTTCTGAATCCAGTCACTCCATTTCTCAGTACCTACTCAGTACTAAAACTCTTTGGACTCCAATACGGAAAGCCTGTCCCCTCTGAGTGCCTCACTCCCTAGCTATGCAGTTAGCAAAAAGACGGACAGGTCTTGATGGAAGGGCTTGAGCATGGAAGGCAATCAGTCACCTCCCCAGCCAGGCTCGGTGGCTCAGCCTGTCATCCCGTGCCTTGGGAGGCTGAGGTGAGTGGATTGCCTGAGCCCACGGGTTTGAG
>NW_007252281.1:715958-743311 GCF_000164805.1 Carlito syrichta | reverse complement strand
CCAGTCTGGGCGACAGAGTGAGACTCCAACTCAAAAAAAAAGAAAAAAATCACCTCCCAGTGGGGTACACATACCATGAGTGGGGGCACAAGACACATGGAGTTAGGAAGAAAATGGCAAAATATTGATTTTTAAAAATCATCATAAAGGAGGGATTTTAGTGTAGTAATAATGTGACAGTTGGTTTGTTAATTGTAACAAATGTATTGAGTAATGTAAGCTATTATAGTATATAATATATACAGGGGAAACTGGGTGTGGGGCATACTTCAGTCCTCGGTACTATCTTTGTAACTTCTCTGTAAATTTATACTTATTATTATTATTTTTTTGAGTTGGAGTCTCACTCTGTCGCCCAGACTAGAGTGCAGTGGCATGCTCACGACCACCGCAGCCTCAACCTGCTGGGCTCAGGCAATCTTTCCACCACAGCCTTCCAAGTAGTCGGAACTACAGGTGGGCGCTGCCACACCTGCTAATTTTTTATTTATTGTAGAGACGAGGACTCGCCAAGTTGCCCGGGCTGCTCTCGAACCCACAGGCTCAGGTAATCCTCTCGCCTAGGCCTCCTAAAGTGCTGGGATTATAGGCTTGAGCCACAGCGCCTGGCCCATTATCCTTTTCATAGTCTATATTTTACATGTGTTTTATGATATAAACAATGTAGCTATAAAAGTACAACATAGTTAAAATCTATGTTCACTCACATTTTGGTAGGACCAAAATTAGATATAGTGTCCGGAGGCTGGGCGCAGTGTCTCATGCCTGTAATTCTAGCACTTTGGGAAGCCAAGGAAAGAGTTTCGCTTGAGCACAGGAGTTCAAGATCAGCCTGGGCAACATAGCAAGACCTCATCTTTACCAAAAAAAAAAAAAAGTGGAAAAATTAGCCGGGCGTGGTGGCACATGCCTGTAGCCCCGGCTACTTGGGAAGCTGAGGCAGAAGGATAGCATGAGGCCAGGAGGTCGAGGCTGTGGTGGGCTGTGATCGTGCCACCGCAGTCCATCCTGCTCTCTCCAACACAGAGGGAGACCCTATCTCAACAAAACAAACAAAATGAAACAAAAAGAAGTGTCTAGAGACAGATGGCCCAGCTGCAATGAAGCATCTACTCCCCGAGACTGTCCAGAGACTCAGGTCCCTCCTCTCCTGTTCCTTGGCCACGGTTAGATCTATCCTCATCCATAGAGGATATGACAGCTTGCTACCAAGTCCATGCTCCAGAGTCGGAATGAAGGAAGAGAGGTAGAGGGACATGTCTTAATTCACTTGTGTCACTATGAAGGAATACCCGAGGCTGGGTGATTTATAAAGAAAAGAGGGTCAGACACGGTGGCTCGCACTTGTAATTCCAGCACTTTGGAGGCGGAGGCGCAAGGATTGCCTGAGACCAGGAGTTCGAGTCCAGCCTGGGCAAGGTGGCGAGATCTCATCTCTACAATAAATCAAAAAATTAGGCCATGCTCAGTGACTCAGCCTGTCATCCCAGCGCTTTGGGAGGCCAAGGCGAGCGGGCTGCCTGAGCCCACGGGCTCAAAACCCACCCTGGCAACTTGGCAAGACCTCGCCTCTACAATAAATCAAAAATTAGCCTGGCATGGTAGCACATACCTGTAGTTCCGGCTACTTGGAAGGCTGAGGCGGAAGGATCGCCGGAGCCCAGTAGGTCGAGGTTGCGGTGGCCAGGAGTGTGCCACTGCACTCCAGTCTGGGCAACAGAGTGAGGTTCCAACTCAAAAAAAAAAAAAAAAATTAGCCGGGCATGGTGGCACGTGTCTTTAATTCCAGCTAATAGGAAGGCTGAGGCAGAAGGATCGCTGGAGCCCGGCAGGTCGAGGCTGCAGTGGCCGTGAGCATGCCACTGCACTCCAGCCTGGACAACAGGGCATGACTCCAACTCAAAAAAACAAAAACAAAGCAAAAAAACCAAATAAACGGAAAAGAGGTGTATTTGGCTCACAGTCCTGCAGGCGGTACAGGAAGCATGGCGCCGGCATCTGCTTCTGATGAGGGTTTCAGAAAGCTTGCAACCATGACGGAAGGTACAATCACATTGAGAGAGGAGGTAGGACAGACAGATGGGGACAGTCCCAAACTCTTTTTCACTACCAGCTCTGGAGTGAACGAATAGAGGGAAAACCCACTCATTACCGCAAAGACTAAGTCCTTCATGAGGAATCCACCTCCAGGACCCAAACACCTCTCATCAGGCTCCACCTTTTACACCGGGGATCAAGCTTTCAACATGAGATTTGGGGATACAAACATCCAAACGGTAGCAGGGCAGTTCAAGAATTGATACATCACTTCTGCTCAAGTCTCATCGACCAGAACTGAATCCAAATGGACATCCCAGCGGCTAAGGGAAATGAGTCTTAATTTGACTGTGGGCCCAGCTGAAATGTAGGGGGTTTCATACTATAGAAAAAGGGAAATAGGATATTGGAAGGAAACTACTATTCTTTGCCACAGTGGGTTATTTTTATTTTATTTACATTTTACAAATGAGTAGATTTGTACGTGTGGAGAGTACCGCTCAATTTTTTGTAACATTAAGGGAGCACATTCAAAAAATGTAGGCTACTAGATCAAGACACTAGCAAGGGTACCACGTCACTGGCTCAGGCCTCTTGCCTCCTGACAGGTGGTTTCACCCCAAGTCCTAATCAGATCTGCAGGACACGCCTCAGTTTCTCTGTGCCTCAGCAGACCCTAAAGCCTGTCTCCTGGGGGTCTGCTCCCTAGTTTCCAAGGATCTGTTAGCAACCTCTCATGTCTTGTATACAAGGAAGCTTATCTGCTTTTCTGGAAAGATCTTCATTTGAGTCAGAGAAGCTAGGGAGTGAGGAAGAGAGGTAAGAGAGGACAAGGACAGTGTCTGAGAGAGATGGGCAAGCTGAGAAAGAAACAGTGGCAGATAAAGAAGGAGAAGGAGATAAGGAGAGGGTGGCCAGACATTGGGCCTAGAGCCCAGGAGAAGGGCCAAACAGAAGCACGGCCCGGAGGGAATCTGGCCCCAAAGGACGTGGGCATTTGTCTGGAGGCCCGTGAGGTCACTTGGTCTCAGCAGGTGGGGAAGATGGACAGTGCACAGTCTGCCTGGAGAAGCTGCTCACGGCTGATGCCTAGGGGATGGCCCAGCCGACTTCACCAAGGTTGCTCCCACCCTAAAGATAATCTGAGAAGGGAAGAGGGTCAGGGCTATTTCATAGGTGAGATGAGAGGGCCAGTCACTTCTCTCTTCCAACGGTGCCCACCCTCTGCATTGGCATGGGGCAGACTTTGTGTGTAGGCTCTCTGTTTATTTGTAGAGGGGAGTTTCTTTCTGGGTGTATGTTCTTGTCTCCTGGGAGATCACACCTGGTGAACAGGGGAACAAAAGTTCCGCCGAGTGGAATGGTGGAGCGAGCGCCAGAGGTCATTTTCCTGGGGGACTGGGGAGGGCTTCATGGAGGAGGTGTCAGTCTGGAAGGACAGGAAGAGGGATTTTAGCATGGAGAGATAATATGAGGAGGAAGGACGTTGGTGACCACAGGAACCGTGTAATCAAGGGCCAGGAAGCACAGCGTATACCAGATACCAAAGAAGCAAGGAGGAAGGAAGGAGGAGGTTGGAGAGGACCAGGAAGCTGGGCTGCTCCCAGGACTGGTAACAAGAATGCAACAAAGTGACTCCCTTGAGCGATAAACAAAACTCTGTGTTTCATGTTCTGTCTACAGAAGATAGGATCAGGACCAGGTGTCAGGACTCGGGTTCTGACAATGGGTAGCATTCTGTAAACTCAACTGTCCAGGGAGCCCTGGCTACATGGGTTTCTTATCCACACAGGGTTCTTCTTCTTCACCCAAAAGGTCAAATCTCCCAAGTCCTGGACCCCGGGGTCGTCCTGATCACCGTGGAGTGGCCGGTGAGGACGACCAACGCTGTCAACCGCACAGCCAGCCATAGCGTCGTCAATCCATTAACAAATAAGGATTTCCTCCCTTTTTGGCCACTGACGTCTGCATCTCTCTGTTGTCGCAGAACGAACTCGGCTTTGTTTCCACGCACAATTTTGTTCTACCTATCATGTATTTTTTTTTCCTTAAGCATCTTCATTCCATTAGCTGGCGTGACACGGCGTGTTCCAATTCTCTTCCTGTCCAGATGGCCCTCTTCCTGTCTCTTTTTCTTGTTTCTTTCCTTCTCTCCCTCCATACACTTGGCCTTGGCATTGGCTTTTGTCCCTCTCTGCACACTCCACTGGGTTTTACGCACACCCCCATGGTTTTAGCAGTCACCTCTGTCATTATATAGGTATCTGCATAGATGGTGAGTTGGTTGGGTGACTTTTAGCTGCAAGTAATGGAGACCTTGACTCAACTGGCTTAAACAGGAAGCACATTTATCATCACAGCACAGGTGGCTTCTGGGGGTTGAGTCACTTGGTGGCTTGGTGATGTCCTCAGAGACCCAGGCTCTCTCCATCTTTCTGCTCAGCCATTCTTAGTGTGTTGACTTTGTCTCTCAGATTTGTTCTCTCGTGGTCACAGGATGGCTGTCTCCTACAGAGCCACTTCCAGAGGCGTCCAACGGGAATATGCTCCTTTAATCTCTTTAAAAACAAAGATGACTTTTCTCAAATCCTCTTTGCAGACTTCCCCTACCAACTCATTGGCCAAAATTAAATTACATTTCCAATCTTGAACACTGGCCAAGGGAATGAAATTCTCAATGGGCCGGGCACAGAGGCTCAGCCTGTCATCCCAGCACTTTGTTTGAGACCAGCCTGGGCAACATGGTGAGACCTTGTCTCTACAATAAATCACAGACACACACACACAAAAACTAGCTGGGCATGGTGTCATGTGTCTGTAGCTCCAGGTACTTAGAAGACTGAGGGGGAAGGATCGCCTAAGTCCAGCAGGTGGAGGCTGTGGTGGCCATGAGCATGACACTGCACTCCAGCCTGCAGCCTGGGCGACAAGAGTGAGACTCCGATTCCAAAAAAAACCCAAGAAATTCTCTATGCTTGTTTTGGGCTCATCAAGGTGCACCTGGGTCGGAGGTAGGACTAGGATTCAGCCTCTTCTGAAAACGTGACCACCCGACGTGAGAACGAAAGTGCACCCTAGAAGTGCAGGGTAGATGTCCGCTCAATTTCCCAGTGCTCAGAGCCTGTATTAGATATTGAACAAATAATGAAACCTATCGCCATGATCATCACCTCCACACATCGTATGGCCATGTTGACATCTCAAAGTGCTTTGAGAACTATCGTCGAGTAAAAACTCAAAACAGGCCGGGCTCGGTGGCTCAGCCTGTGGTCCCAGCACTTTTGGAGGCCGCGACGAGTAGATTGCCTGAGCCCGCGGGTTCGAGACCAGCCCGGGTAACTTGGTGAGACCTCATCTCTACAATAACTAAAAAATTAGCCGGGCGTGGTAGCACACCCTTGTAGTTCCGGCTACTCAGAAGGCTGAGGCGGAAAGACCGCCAGAGCCCAGCAGGTCAAGGTTGTGGTGGCTGGGAGCGTGCCACTACACTCCAGCCTGGGCAACAGAGTGAGACCCCGACTCAGAAAAAAAAACAAACTCAATTCCTTGACATCCACAAAGAAGAGGCTGTGTTCCTATGGCAGAGGTGGACTACTGTCCCTCAAACCTCCTTCCCCTCCCTGCTAGGCACGAGGCTCGTCTGTGTTTTCCAGTCTGGCTTGCAGCGAGATGACGTCATTGAATGTACACAGAATGACACATGCCATTTGCAGGCCTGCTCCATGGAAGGGACACTTCTCACGACGGCCTCACTCCACTTTTTATGTCTTTCTTGTTTTTTCTCCCCTATTTATTTATTTATTTTGAGTTGGAGTCTCACTGTGTCACTCAGGCTGAAGTGCAGTGGCACACTCACGGCCACCGCAGCCTTGACCTGCAGGACTCTGGCGATCTTTCCGCCTCAGCCTTCCAAGTAGCTGGAACCACAGGCACGCACCACCACACCCAGCTAGTTTTTGTGATTTAGTGTAGAGACAAAGTCTCACCACATTGCCCAGACTGGTCTCAAACCCCTGGGCTCAAGCAATCCGCTTGCCTCAGCCTCTCAAAGTGCTGGGGTGACAGGCTGAGCCTCTGCACCCGGCCCTCACTCCACTTTTTCTTCCCCTGTCTGGCAGCAGGATGCCAACAGCCAGGTATCCTTGGAAGCCATGTTGGAGGTGGCAGAAACTCTGCCAGCCTGGGTCTCTGAATGAAATAGAGCAGGACCCCAACCCCAGTGCCAGGTGGCCCTTAAGTGAATGAGAAAGTTCCCTTGTCTTTTTTTTTTTTTTTTTTTTTGAGTCAGAGTCTCAGTCTGTCACCCAGGCCTGAGTGCAGTGGCATGCTCATGGCCACCAAAGCCTCAACCTACTGGGCTCAGGCGATCCCTCCTTCTCAGCCTCCCAAGTAACTGGGACCATAGGCACATACCACCACGCCTGTCTAATCTTTTTAAATTCATTGTAGAGATGAAGTCTCGCCAAGTCACCTAGGCGAGTCTCAAGCCCCTGGGCTTAAGCAATCCTCTTGCCCCTGCCTCCCAAAGTGCTGGGTTTACAGGTGTGAGCCACCGCGCCTGGCCTGATAAATTTCCCTTGTCTTAAGCCACTGAGATTTGGGACTTTCACGGGCACAGTAGCTAGCATTTTTCTTAACTAATGCAGTTCTTCCTTTTTTGGGTGAGGAAGCTGAGGTCGAGAACAGTAAAGGGATTATTTTCAGGAACACAAACAAGCTAAAGAAAGAGATGAAGCTAAAATCCAAGTCTTCTGACTGCTGCCTCTGACCTTCCCCTGAACTTGAGGGCGAGGACTCACCATGTCTTCTGGAAGGAAAGAACAACCCTAAAACTATTCGATGAAGCAGACCAGAGTTCTGCCTGCCAAAGACTCCGGCGATCGCTTTCTCCAAACCTTCTAGGATTGATTTTCTTGCATTCAGGTCTATGCCATGCCTTTCTCAGAAATAGGGCTGGTATCCCAGCTATAGTGGGGGTTCGGTATGGGGTCTTCAATCTGACGAATGAGCGTGAGCTCCAAGGACACCCTAGGGCAGGAATGGAACCAGTGGTCTCCTGCCATTCTATGAGCTACTAATCACCACCAGTAATGGAACCAGTGGACTCCTGCCACTCTGTGAGCTACTAATCACCACCAGTAATGGGACCAGTGGTCTCCTGCCACTCTGTGAGCTACTAATCACCACCAGTAATGGGACCAGTGCAGTGGTCTCCTGCCACTCTGTGAGCTACTAATCACCACCAGTAATGGGACCAGTGCAGTGGTCTCCTGCCACTCTGTGAGCTACTAATCACCACCAGTAATGGAACCAGTGGTCTCCTGCCACTCTGTGAGCTACTAATCACCACCAGTAATGGGACCAGTGCAGTGGTCTCCTGCCACTCTGTGAGCTACTAATCACCACCTGTGGTGAGCTTAGCATCGGCTCTTCATTGTAGCCGGGCTCAGGGGCTCAGCCAGTAATACCATGCTTTGGGAGGCTGAGGTGAGTGGATGGCCTGAGCTCGCGGGCTCGAGACCGCCCGGGCAACTTGGCGCGAACTCGTCTCTACAATAAATCAAAAAACTAGCTAGACATGATAGCGCGTGCCTGTAGTTCCAGTTATTTGGAAGACTGAGAAGGAAGGATCCCCGGAGCCCAGCAGGTCGAGGCTGTGGTGGCCGGGAACGGCCACTGCACTCTAGTCTGGGTGACAGAGCGAGACTCCAACTCAGGGGAAAAAACCCAAAAAACTCTTAATTGTCTTTGGGAGAGAAAGGGGCCACCAGAGACCCTTCATATCCCTGAAGCATCCCCCAAATTGCTGTTGGCCCCTGTTGCTCTTATTTCCATGTTCTAACCTTTAACAAGAATCTCTGGCTTCAGTTGACTTCTCCCACTTTTTATGTCTTGGATCATCCCATGGAGAATTAAAAGAAAGAAATTGTCAAAGATGGGACTGAGAATGAACAGCACTAGGATGTCAACTTCCTGTGAGGAGGAATCGTGACTATTTTGTTCAATGCTGTATTCCCAGTGCCTGGCACACAGTAAAGCTCTCTCTCCCGCTCTCTCTATATTTTTGAGTTGGAGTCTCACTCTGTTGCCCAGGCTGGAGTGCAGTGGCAAACTCACAGCCACCCCAGCGTTGACTTACTGAGTTCTAGCGATCCTTCCACCTCAGCCTTCCAAGTAGCCGGAACTACAGGCATGCGCTACCACGCCCGGCTCATTTTTGAATTATTGTAGAGACAAGGTCTCGCCAAGTTGCCCGGGTGGGTCTCGAACACACGGACTCAGGTAATCCACTCGCCTCGGCCTCCCAAAGTGCTGGAATGACAGGCTGAGCCACCAAGGCCGGCCCAATATATTTTTTTGAATGAATGAATGGATTAGCCTCAGTTCCCAGCAGGCAGAGATTGTACAACTTAATTTGTTTCTGAGTACATTCCAACCAAGCTGTGGAGTAGTGAAGACTTGTCCTTCAAACCAAGTCAGCTCTCCAAGGCTTCACTTCCGTTCTGTCTCTTTCTTGCTTCTCTTGAGATACTTTCTCATCCGTAGAGTGGCTGGGACCTGTGTTTTGTGTTTTTGCTATGCGTTGTAATGTAAGTTGTACTTGATAAGTGTGAGAAATCCTGGCTTAGGCAAGTCACTTTATGTTTCTGGGCTTTCAGCTACAATGATTCCCAAAGTTTCTACAAGTTCTGACTTTCTAAGAATTATCTGAAGCAGGGCTCGGTGACTCAGCCTGTCATCCCAGCACTTTGGAAGGCCAAGGTGAGTGGATTGCTTGAGCCCGCAGGTTCGAGACCAGTCCGGGCAACTTGGTGAGACCTCATCTCTGCAATAAATCAAACATTAGCTGGGCGTGGTAGCACGCCTGTTGTTCCAGCTACTTGGAAGGCTGAGATGGAAGGATTGCCAGAGCCCAGCAGGCCAACATCGGGGTGGCTGTGAGTGTGCCATTGCACTCCAGCCTGGGCGATGGAGTGAGACTCCAACTCAAAAAATAAGTTAATTAATTAATAAATGATTATCTGAAAATATTAACTGATCAAATATTAGTCATTCACTTGTTATCATGGATTTACACATCGCCTTTCCATATGCATCTAGATTTCGTTTCTGACAGTGGAGTAAAAGGAGTCCATTTCTAGTACAAAAGAAAGTCATTCTTAAAGTCAGGAACAAGACAAGGATGTCTGCTTTCACCATTTTCGTTTTACAATATTAAAAATTCTGGGCAAAGCAATTGAACAAAAAAATAACTAAAAGGCATACATACTGGAAAGAAATAAGTAAAACTATCCTTGTTTGCAGAAGGCATGACGTTTGACATTAAAAAAACTTTTTTTAGAGTAAGCAAACAGCGAAGTTGCAAGATACAAAATCAAGACACAAAAATCAGTTGTGTTTCCATACAATGAACAATTTGAAGAAAATTAAAGAATTCCTTTTCTCACATAATTAAAAAGAATAAAATATCTTGGAATAAATTAAATCAAGAGAGTGAAAGATTTGTACATGAAAAACTATAAAACGTTACTGAAATACATTTATTTATTTATTTATTTTTATACGTAGTCACATTTTAATTTTTAATTTTTATTTTTTATTTTATTCTATTTCTTTTGAGTTGGAGTCTTTTTCTGTTGCCCAGGCTGGAGTGCAGTGGCACACTCACAGTTACCCCAGCGTCGACCTGCTGGGCTCTGGCAATCCTTCCTCCTCAGCCTTCAAAGTAGCTGGAACTACAGGTACGTGCTACCATGCACAACTGATTTTTAATTTGTTGCAGAGACGAGGTCTCACCAAGTTGCCCGGGCTGGTCTCGAACCTGCAGGCTCAGGCAATCCACTCACCTCAGCCTCCTAAAGTGCTGAGATGACAGGCTGAGACACTGAGCCTGGCCTGAAAGACATTTTAAAAGACAGAAATAAACGGAAACACGTCTCATCATGGATTGAAGGCTTAATATTGTTAAGATGACAATACTACCTAAAACAATCTAGAGATTCAATGCAATATCTACAAAAATTCCAATTCTTTTTTGTAGAAAGAGAAAAATCCACCCTAACTTTCTCATGGAATCTCAAGGGACCTAGATAGTCAAAACAATCTTGAAAAAAGAAAAACAAAGTTGGAAGACTCATACTTTCTCATTTCAAAAATTACTGCAAAGTTATAGTAAGCAAAACAGTATGTTATTAAGTCTGGCATCTGGACCAAATAAATAGAAGAGATTAGAGAAATGGATTACCATGGGCAGGGAGAGGCAAGAATGGGGATTTATTGTTTATAGGGATAGAGTTTCTGTGGCAGATGATGCAAAATTCTGGAGAGAGATAGTGCTGATGGTTACACAACATTGTGAATATAATTAGTAACACTAAAGTATATATTGAAAATGTTTGAGAGGATGATGAAATGTTTAAAAATGTAGATTTTATCACAGAAGAAAACATATGAGAGAGAAAGAGACAGAGACAGAGAGTAGCGGAGAGACAAAGAGAGAAAGAGAGAGATTGATTCAGTCATTAGTGAAGAATGACTGGAGAGCCCCTTAATGGGTGCCACACTGAGGCTTATCCAAGCTTGCCTGGTGCAGCCTAAACGCAGATAGGCTTGACGAATACGCTCTGGAGGTCACGTCCATGGGCAATAAGGAAGCCTGGAGAGAAGGAGGAAGACGGGTCTCAGGCACCATCAGACTCTGGGCGGCCTCCTCATCAGAGAAAGGCCTGAGGCTAGGGCGTAGGGGCTCCTGAGGGGTGAATTTTTGTCTTTCGGCTCTGGTAAATGAGTCCTTTGGCTTCCAGGGTTGCCCATTGGGCCGTCTCCTGTGAAATGAGGGACTCAGACCTGACTTACAGGGGCCTCATAAGTTTTTGTGGCCGTCACATCCCCGCAGTCCCTCGGGTCCTGCCTCACTAGCTGAACGCACATCCTCTGCTTCTGCTGTCACCTTTGCATTAATCTCCAAATAATATGGATCGGGCGTCTGTCCCGGGACCAGGGGGAGCCGGAGCCCTTCCCCAGCTCTCCCCAGTATTTCCCAGGATTCTACTGGGGGTTGATATTCTCGTGATCGCGTTTACTCCTAATTCTCGCCTTTAGGAAATTCTTGATCCTCACTTAGATTTTGCTCCCCACTCTCCACCCCTGCCCGGAGCAGCTGTTCTTTCTCATTCCTCTCTTGTCTGGAGGGCAGAGACGGTTCCCCTTCCCCCAAAAGATCATTAACACAAGGCTATTGTGCTAAACAGTCTTTCCCAAGGGTCCGGAGTAGCAAGCTGGGTGGCACAGGGCAGGAAACGCTCTGCATTGAGAGCCAGACGCCACTGTTTCTGGAAACTCATTGGCCCTTCCCTGACATGGAACGCCTTTCACTGGCCACGCTCCCACTGAAGACCCTCCCCTGAAGACTCTGGCACCCGTCTCCTCTCTTTCTGAGTCCCAACCCTGTATAACTTCAAGACCTCTCTTTACTAGTTCATGAGAGAATTTTGCTTCTAAACTTCAATATCACACTGAACTCTGAGATCTATGTCAACCCCCGGGTGTTTCACCACAGGGACAAGGAGCCAAGAGAAACTCTGAAGTTATAACTTTTTAAATGAAGTCTTAGGAAAGCAGAATCCACTCATCCAAAAACAGAGCCAGCCCTGGAGGTTGTGGGGCTTTTGGGGTTTTTTTTGAGTTGGAGTCTCACTCTGTCGCCCAGACTGGAGTGCAGTGGCCGCTTCCGGTCACCGTAGCCTCAACCTGCTGGGCTCCAGTGATCCTTCCGCCTCAGCCTTCCGAGTAGCTGGAGCTACAGGTGTGCGCTACCACATCCGGCTAGTTTTTGATTTATGGTAGAGACGAAGTCTCGTCAAGTTGCCCGGGAGGGTCTCAAACCCGTGGGCTCAGGCAATCTACTCGCCTTGGCCTCCCAAAGTGCTGGGATGACCGGCTGAGCCACTGAGCCCAGCCGGCTGTAGGGTTTTTCCTTTCCCACCACAAATGTTTCCCCAGGGTTGAGTGAAACTGAGGTGAGAGATTCTGATTGTTGAGGGTGGTCTAGACACCGGTGCCTGGTGCTAGACACAAGCAGGTGTGAGACCCTGGACCCTGGCTGCTGAAGGTGAGCAGTCGTGAGTCCCTAGGGGTGGTACCGGATGGGACCAAGTTCTTGGTCCGCCCACTCCTTCTGTGTGTAAAGACCCTTTGGATGTGATAAGTGTCAGATGGTGGCTGAGTAGGTTAGGCAGAAAAGGACACTTATCTGAGCCATAAGGCTCTAGAGAGAGATCATTGCCAGTTTGGGGGGAAGCAGACCCAGAAGCCTATCGATGATGACATTGTAGTAATGCCACAGCAGGGACACACAGACTAACACGAGGAATTGTTGAAAGAGCCAGACATGCCGTCAGCACTGCTAGACTGTGGTGGAGGGCTTGTTCCAGAGAAACCAGGAGGACCTGGCACTCCTGAGTCATACAAGACTTACCCTTCCTTAATTCCCTAAAGCATCAGCCAGCAACTATGAGCCACCAAGTCCCTCGCAGGACGGTGAGCATCTTTGGAGATGCCTGGTTGATCTAACTGGGGATTCAGCTCTAGATGCGGCCAACCCGCAGGCCATAGGGTGAACCCAAGGACTTACAATGTTCTTTCAGTCCTAAGACATTAAGCTTCTCTAAGCCAGAGATGTTTGTGGCTCTTCATTGAGCTGGGAAGACCATTCCCTCAGAGTGTGAAGGCGATGTGGGAGGGTCCAAAGTAGAATAGGCAGAAAAGGAGCCAGAGTCAGCTACTAGCCGTGAGAGATCTGGTTCCTGTTTTTATGAAGGGTCTGACAGAGAAGGCTCAGAAGCCAGGACGAGGGCCAGGCGGCAGGGGCGTGGCAAGGGCTGCTGGGTTCATGTTCAGAAGTTGAGAAGCCGTCAGTGAGTGATCACTGGGTGATCGGAATTGCACGCCTATTAACCATGCACCGAAGGATCTGAGAAAGGGGCAGGTTTCCCCCACGCACCGGCTCCCCACCTCTGTTCAAGGAAACTGAAAGCAAATGTATGTCACAAGGATTTGGCCAGAGCCCCAGAGACAGAAGATTTGCAGCTTTGGGGCATCCAACCTTGGCTTTTGGGTCTAGCACAAACTTGTCTGAGTCCTGACACCATCACCCCAAACCTCAGTTGTCTGTGTAATTTTCTTTTAGGGTCAATTCTCTGAGGGATCGGGGCCAAAACCAGCACCAAAATGACGCACAGCATGGGCCCAATTTCAAGGAGCACTTTCTTTCTTCTCATGAGACCACTTGCTCCTACTGCTGTACTCTGCCCAGGCTCCATGCTCACACTTTGGGACACTAAGGCCAGGTAAAGGGTGACACGTGTGTGAATAATCTCACAGCAGGTTAGATGAGGAACAGGAATAAGCCGGGAATCGCTTTTTAGACCAACATTTCACTCAGAAGTTCGTGCAGCTGGTGGCCTTGGCTCTGGCAAGAAATGTCACTTCCCCAAGCATCCGTTGTGCCATCTTTAAAAATTGGTGCTTAGTTCACAGCGACACTGCCGGGATCCAAGGAAGTCAACATGGAGGCAAGTCGGGGTCAAGCTGTAAGCCCGGCTGGTGGCAATAGGCTTTCAGAACAAATGGAATCTGGAATCTGAATTCCAGGAAAGGGACAGGACCATCCAAGGGAGCAGTCTCAGCCCGTTCCACTGCAAGCGTCAGTACCACGCTTCCATGATGTGTGGCGGTCCTCTTTCTTTCTTCTGGATCTCCCGTGACTCCCTGGCCATTCTGGTTTTGTGCTTTGAGGGTGATGTATCCTGGTGCTTTGGAGTAGGTTTCACGGTAAAAGCAAAAACAAACAAACAAAGCCTCTGTCTTGAGTTCAAAGCAAGTCTGGAGCATGCCTACGGATAATTGGAATGGGGGGACAAGGGCAGGCCTCTGCAGTTCTTAAGTCCATGCCTGTGAGCAGCTTTTCTCTCCCCTCCTCTTCTAGAGAGCCTTTATGACTCTGTTTTGGGCAAGCTTGCATGTTCATTTAAAGCAGGACAAAGCCGGGCTCGGTGGCTCAGCATGTAATCCCGCGCCTTTGGGAGGCTGAGGGGAGTGGATTGCCTGAGCCCGCGGGTTCGAGACCCGCCTGGGCAGCGAGACCTCCTCTCTACAATAAATCAAAAAATCAGCCGGGCGTGGTAGCGCGCGCCTGTAATTCCGGCTACTCGGAAGGCTGAGGCGGAAGGATCGCCGGAGCCCAGCAGGTCGAGGCTGTGGTGACCAGGAGCGGTCACTGCACTCTAGTCTGGGCGACCAAGTGAGACTCCAACTCAAAAATAAATAAATAAATAAAGCAGGACAAAGATGTGGGGGCCCGGAGAGGACCACACTGTGTGATCAGTGCCAATCTGCAACTCTCTTCCTTCTAGTCAACTCCTTATTTGTCAAATGTGGATAATTATACCCACCTGACAAGGTCTTCACGACGATTCAAGATAACATGTAGAAGCTAGGCGCAGTGGTTCACGCCTGTAATCCCAGCACTTTAGGAGGCCGAGGTGAGAGGACTGCCTGAGCCCAGGGGTTTGAGACTTGCCTAGGCAACTTGGCACGACCTCGCCTCTACAATAAACTAAAAAATTAGTGGAGGCACACATCTATAGTTCCAGCTACTTGGAAGGCTGAGGTGAAAGGATCATCTGAGCCAGTAGAACAAGGCTACAGTAGCCATGAGTGTGCCACTGCACTCCAGCATGGGTGACAGAGTGAGACTCCAACTCAAAAAACCAAAAGCAAACCAAACAAGCAAACGATAACATATAGAGCCTGATGCAACCTTGGCCCTCGGTAAATGACTTGGGTGGCGTCTGTGTATCAGATGTCCTAGGTAATGCTGGGCACAATACATGTTGGGACGGCCCCATCTCCCGCTTCCTAGATCTGCCTGAGGGTGACACAGCACAGGTGTCCTCACTTCCACGTGGTGACTCTTTAATAAGGGAAGACAGCAATTAGGTCCCCCGAAATCTTTTCTCCAGGCTAAGTATACCTGGCTCTTCAGCTACTTCTCATGTGATCGAGTCCTCTCCCCAGGTGTTCATACACCTTCGTGATGAGTCTGAATTTGTCAGTATTCCTTTTAAAATGGGATCCCAGTCGGGCTCGGTGGCTCAGCCTGCAATCCCGCGCCTTTGGGAGGCTGAGGTGAGTGGATGGCCTCAGCCCGCGGGTTCGAGACCCACCTGGGCAGCAAGACCTCATCTCTACAATAAATCAAAAAATCAGCCGGGTGTGGTAGCGCATGCTTGTAATTTCGGCTACTCGGAAGGCTGAGGCGGAAGGATCGCCGGAGCCCAGCAGGTCAAGGCTGCGGTGGCCGGGAGCGGCCACTGCACTCCAGTCTGGGCGACCGAGTGAGACTCCAACTCAAAAAAAAAAAAAAAAAGGGATCCCAGGAACTAACTTCATGTTTCCTGAGAAGGAGCACCAGAGAATCCACCATGTTTTATTGCAGATCCAACAAAAGTTCATACCAATCACACCACGTAACCTAATCTAGAGATGTGCAGTAAGGTTTCTGGGGATAGGGGACCAAACAAACACTTTTTTTTTTTTTGAGTTGGAGTCTCACTCTGTCACCCTGGCTGGAGGGCAGAGGCACGCTCCTGCCCACCACAGCCTTGACCTGCTGGGCTCTGGCGATCCTTCCGTCTCAGCCTTTCTAACTATAGGCGCGCGCTACCATGCCTGGCTAATTTTTTATTTATTGTAGAGACAAGGTCTCACCAAGTTTCCTGAATGGGTCTTGAACCCGCGGGCTCAGGCAATCCACTTGCCTTTGGGATGACAGGTTGAGCCACAGAGCCCAGCAAACAAACACATTTAAACATATGTGTCCTCAGCCAGGCTCAGTGGCTCAGCCTGTAATCCCACGCTTTGGGAGGCTGAGATGAGTGGATTGCCTGAGCCCGCGGGTTCGAGACCTGCCTGGGAAACTTGGCAAGACTTCATCTCTACAATAAATAAAAAAAATCAGCCCAGCCTGGTAGTGCGCGCCTGTAGTTCCGGCTACTCGGAAGGCTGAGCGGAAGGATCCCCGGAGCCCAGCAGGTCGAGGCTGCGGTGACCGGGAGCGGCCACTGCACTACAGCCTGGGCGACAGAGTGAGACTCCAACGCAAAAAAAAAAAAAAAGTTTCCTCACAGGAGATAGGGAGACTTCTGGGACTCTAGAAAGTTTCATTTCCTGACCTGGGTGATAGTCATGTGGGTTATTCCTTTAGTAAGAATTCATTGAGTTAAATATTTTAAAATAACAGCTTTACTGCTATAATTCACACATCATACAATTCACCCATTTAAAGTGAACAATCTAATGGCTTTTAGTATATTCACAGAGTTGTGCAATTGTTACCACAGTTCAATTTTGGAACTTTTTATTGTATCAAAAAGAAACCCTGAACCCTTTAGCTATTATTTTCCTACAGCCTCATTTTCCCCAGCCCTAATGACAACAAACCTACTTTTTTCTCTCTCTTTTTTTTGAAATGAGGTCTCACTCTGTCGCCCAGCTGGCGTGATCATAACTCACTGCAGCCTCGAACTCCTGAGCTCACACCATCCTCCCACCCCAGCGTCCTGAATAGCTGGAATCACAAGCATGTGCCATCATATCTGGTTTACTTTTTTTTTTTTTTTGAAAGTAAGATTTATTGAGAAGACAGGAAAGCTCCCACAGTGGAAGGGGACCTGAAAGAGGTTGCCCAGTTTACTTTTTTTTTTTTTTTGAGTCGGAGTCTTTCTCTGTCACCCAGGCTGGAGTGCAGGGGCACGCTCCCGGCCACAGCAGCCTTGACCTGCCGGACTCAGGCGATCCTTCCGACTCAGCCCTCCAAGTAGAAGGAACCCCAGGCATGCGCCACCACGCCCGACTAATTTTGTGATTTATTGTAGAGATGCGGTCTCACCAAGTTGCCCAGGCTGGTCTCGAACCTGCAGGCTCAGGCAATCCTCTCACCTCAGCCTGCCAAAGTGCTGGGATTACAGGCGTGAGACACAGCTCCTGGCCTACTTTTTATCTCTTGAATAATCTTTGGGTGAAGCGGGAGGTAAACCTTAGCAGCACATGTTCCTTGTCTCATTTTATAAATGGATGGGGTGACTGAGGCTGAGGGCAGAAAAACAGCTTACCCAAGCCTCCGAGTAACTTAGACTGCAGAAAAACCTCCGCTTTGGCACCTGAGGGCAGTTAGCTGCCACCCTGGTCCTGATGAGTTGCTGGGTGGCCCTCGTGTCATCTGCTACCATCCATGCCTCCATTCACTTAGCTGTCTTCTTCCCGTGGTGACCTGTGGGCTGGGGTCTTCCTTCTTCTTCTGCTTCTATGCGAATCTCGATGTTATGCCCAGGCACTGGGCACCTCCGATGCTTTGGAGACAAGGCAAATGTGTCTGTCGGTTGGATTCTTCAGGAAGTAGACGCTGTGGTGGGGTTAGGAGTACAAAAGGAGTTGGAGAAGATGAGACCTGTGAGAGAAAAGAGGAGAAAGAAGATTGAGCAGGAGAAGCCAAGAGACCACAAGATCCATCTGGCAAAGTCTCTGCCAGCCCAGTGGGTGGCCACAGAGCAAAACCGTCCAACTGAGAGGTCCCACAAAGAGTTGGAGCCGCAGATGTCTATACGACCACCTTGCTTAGACACCCTCCCTCTCCCAACAATGTGTGACCCCCGCTAGGAAGCTGGTGTGGACCCCAGGGAGCTAAAAGCTGGAGCTTATCCACTGATCGCGCTCTTTTTTATTTTTAATTTATTTTAGAATTGTGGGATGCAGGTGAGGATTTGCTACATAAGTAGGTTGCGTGCAGGAGAAGTTTGGGCTTCTAGCTGACCCTCTCTCCCCCTGGTTGTGGGCCAGGTACCCAGCGTGCGGCCATGTATCCCTCCTCCCTCCTCCCTCCTCCCTTCCTCTCCTAGCAGAATCCAGCGTCTGCCGATCCCACCCTTGTGCTCATGTGATCAGTCAGGACCCACTGATAAGTGAGAACATGTTGTGTTCGGTTCTTTGTGTCTGTGACAGTTCACGTAGTATGATGGTCTCAGGCTGCATCCCTGTTGCTGCGAAGGCTGTGATTTTGTTCTTCTTTATGGCTGTGTAATATTCCATCAAGATCACACTCTTCAAGTCCTTGTATGAAGGAGTATCTGAGCACGATCTCCCTGTTCCTTCTCTTTTTTTTTTTTTGAGTTGGAGTCTCACTCTGTCCCCCAGGCTGCAGTGCAGTGGCACACTCATGGCTACCGCAGCCTTGACCTGCTGGGCTCCGGCGATCCTTCCACCTCAGCCTTCCAAGTAGCTGGAACTACAGGCATGTGCCACCACACTCGGTTAATTTTTTGGTTTATTGCAGAGATAAGGTCTTGCCAAATTGCCCGGGCTGGTCTCGAATCCGTGAGCTCAGACAGTCCTCTCACCTCGGCCTCCCAAAGTGCTGGGATCATACACATGAGCCACTGTGCCCAGCCCCTTCTTTTTTTGGTAGTTTGTGTTAGGAGTGGATTGTCACCAAGCTGGGGGAGCTCTGTAAGATCTTTGGGCTTCAGTGCTCGATGACTTGGGAATAGGTGACAACTCCAGTGTTCCCTGGGTTGTTTTTCTGGAATGAATTCAGGTCTCTGGAAAGAGTTGTAGAAATCATTGCCATCTTCACCATAACCTTCTTTCTTGGCATCACACAGCATTCTTAAAACACTAAATTCTGGCTGGGCTTGGTGGCTCATTCTGTCATCCCAGCACTTTGGGAGGCCAAGGCGAGTGGATTGCCTGAACCCGCAGATTTGAGACCTGCCCGGGCAACTTGGCAAGACCTCGTCTCTACAATAAATCAAAAACTAACCAGGCGTGGTAGCGTGCACCTGTAGTTCCAGCTACCTGGAAGGCTGAGGAGGAAGGATCGCCGGAGCCCAGCAGGTCGAGGCTGGGGCGGCCAGGAGAGTGCCACTGCACTCCAGTCTGGGTGACAGTGAGACCCCAACTCAAACAAAAAACAAAACCAAAAAAATGCCAAATTCTCTGTGGTGATTGACTGGATTACAATACAAAGGAAAAAGTCCAAGTTGTCCTGTCTCTCTGGATACTTCTTGCCTTAAGGACAGCCCTATACTAAGCCAAATATAGAATAAACACAGTGAACCTCTGGGCTCTACGACTCTGAGCTTTTAATTCTCCCTCTATAAAATGGGAATTACTTGGACTGCCTCCTCCTATCCCTAAAGGTCTAGAGAGACTTCAATGAGATAATGGCGGTGAGAGCCTTTGAGCATCTCATTCCACTGTTATCAGAGCATCTTTTTGCCGAAGGCTCTTGAAGCCTCTTAAAAGCATCTCCATATTTTCATCATATAAGAATTGCCCAAGAGACACTTCATCATTACCAGCCCTTGGTGGGAATCTGGCATTCGTCCTCACATTCCTCCATGATCACAGAGTCTTGTAGGCCCAAAGAGACCACAAAGGGCATCTTTCTTCTGTACTATCAGCAGAGAAGTCTGGGCAGAAAGCAAAAACAACGGGCGATCTTGTTTGCTTCCTTTCTTCTGCTTGGCCCCGGCCGGTGGTTCACAAGTGTAGTCCTCAACACCCTTGTCCCCTTGGCATGCTCTGTTGGCCAGGCTAAACTCTATTAATTATACTTTCTCCTGCAGACCTACTAAGAGAATTTTGCCTACTGTTCAGCTTCATGGGGTGAGCGTGTTACGCGGGCAGAGCTTGCCCAAGCTACTGTAGGAACACGGGGGACAGGAGAAGACAAAGTCTGAGAAAGCAGCAAGGACCATCCTTCACCTCCTTGTTTCCAGGGAGGTGCAATGGTGAACAGGTGCAGATCCAGGCAGGATACAGTTCCTCTGACCACTTGCTCTTCTGTTGAGCCTTCCTTGATTCATAACTTCCTTTCCAACGTCAAGGCATCTTGATTCTTTAATTTTGCCTACAGGACCTACAAGCTTTTAGAGTTTCAGGGCTATACGGGTAAGTAACCATTCAGAATTTCAATGGTCAGAGGTAATCATACTGCTTGCTTTAGAAATGTGGCGTGAGGTAGAAAGAACTTGGGTCTTTGAGCTCATCGAATTTGGCTCTGCCACTCACTGACTGTTTGACCTTGGGCAACTGACTTAACCACAAAGAACCTCAGTTTCCTTGACTATAAATTAGAGATAATATTACCCCCTCGGTGGAGTGGCTCTGGGAATTAGAGGTATGTGTGAGCGGGGACTGGCTCATAATAGGCACTCAATAAATGGTAATTATACTAATCTTGACAGTTTCTGCTGCAAATTCAGTAAGTAGCCATTGAACGTGTCCTTTATTTACTTATTTGTCCAAACATCCATTCATTCATAAAACATTTATGAACTCAAGATTGTGTTGGGCTCAAGGGAAGCTCTACCAAGAAATAAAAAGCAAGATCCCTCAACTCAAGGAGTCCAAGGTGAGTTGAAAACAGTCAACTAAGGAGAAGCCGAATTACAAAACGGACGTTCCTGACTGTTTCTGGAAGAGTTAAGTGGGCTGAGCCTGCTAGGTGGACAGCTCAGCATTTGGCCCAAAGTAGTCTTGCTAAAGGGAAGCCAGACTGGAGTGAGTGTTACGTGGGAACAGATGTGGACAGGCAGTGTCATCGATTCTGCTCTGAAGCTTGGAAGCTTACCCTTCAAGATCTCTCACTTAGATGGGCTTCTCCCAAGGCTCCAGACCTCATTTCTGTTAGTCCTTTCTTTCCTTACAGAGAGCTCCCCAAATTGCATAAACTTCAAGACCCACAAACCTTGGCTTATCCTTCATGAGGAATTGGGTTTTATACGATAAAAATAAAAATCTACAAATGCAAGACCTACATGCTTTTAGAGTATCAGGGCTATACGGATAAAATTAAAGAATCAAGCTGCCTTGACGTCTGCAAGGAAGTTATGAATCAAGGAAGACTTAACAGAAAAGCAAGAATTTAAAGGTTGGAAACCACATGGACTAAGAAAAGATGCAGGGGCAGGAGGTGAGGAATCTTGGAGAGGGAGAGTGCATTTTGAGCAAAATATTCATACCATTTTTACCCATATGTTCAAAAAAGATATGATAGAATGGTATTTGGAGCGAAATTGATCTGGGCTCTACTTACTTGAGCACCATTACTGTGGACAGGTCAAGTAACCTTTCAGAATTTCAGTTTCCTCATTTATAAAATGATGATATGGAAGGCTGAGGCGGAAGGATCGCCGGAGCCCAGCAGGTCCAGGCTGCGGTGGCCAGGAGCGTGCCACTGTGCTCCAGTCTGGGTGACAGAGTAAGACTCCAACTCAAAAAAAAAAAAAAAAAAATGATGATAATAATACTATTTAGTAATACAAGTAATATTTCATGAAATTAGAGAGACGTGGTGGTGAAAGTGCTTTGTAAACTGCACAGAGGACTGCTTATCAATATTGGTTCCAACATTTTTTTTTTTTTGAGTTGGAATCTCACTCTGTCACCCAGACTGGAGTGCAGTGGCCACTCCCGGCCACCGCAGCCTCGACCTGCTGGGCTCTGGCGATCCTTCCGCCTCAGCCTTCTAAGTAGCCGGAATTACAGGCATGCGCTACCACGCCCGGCTAATTTTTTGATTTATTGTAGAGACGAGGTCTCACCAAGTTGCCCAGGCAGGTCTCGAACCCGCAGGCTCAGGCAATTCACTCACCTCAGCCTCCCAGGGCACGGGATTACAGGCTGAGCCACCGAACCTGGCTGGTTCCAAATTATTTCACTCATACTCAATAAATTATTTTCTTGTTCACCACCATAATAATAGTGGAAAACGCCCCTAGGAAAAACACCCAGAGTACCCAGAGTAAAAGCTCTGGCTTTTTATGTGGTTTTTGAGGAATTCCCTTAACTTCTCAAAGCCTCGGTTTTTCCATCTAAAGCATGGGAATAATTATACTTTGCCCTAAGTGCACTTATTAAACACCAGTGAGGTAATTTTTTTCAACAGACTGATCTTTACTTTCCTTGCAGGAAGCCAACAAAAAATTTCAAATTTATTCTTCTTATTCTATCCTTACTAGAATGTGGAAGGGAGGATTTCTCAAGACTCTGAGTAACAGAGAGTAATACTGAGAGCCACAGTCTCCACTTAGACAGACAGTAATGAAAATGGCATTGGCAGTTGATGTAGTTGGGGGTAGTGGTACAGCAGCACCATTGGATGAAGACACAGTGTGCACTAGCTGTTTGTTTGTTGTTTTGCTTTTTTTGAGTCGGTGTCTCACTTCATCGCCCAGGCTGCAGTGCAGTGGCATGCTCACGGCCACCCCAGCGCCGACCCACTGGGCTCTGGCGATCCTTCCTCCTCCACCTTCCAAGTAGCCAGAACAACAGGCATGCGCTACCACCACTGGCTCATTTTTTAATTTATTGTAGACACAAGTTCTCGCCAAGTTGCCTGGGCTGGTGTCGAACCCACGGGTTCAGGCAATCCACTCGCCTCAGCCTCCCAAAGTGCGCTGGGATGACAGGCTAAGCCACCACAGCCCAGCCTTCCTGCTGTTTTAACATATAATTCTGTGCAAAATCTCATACCATTCCCACATGCTTGGTATTATAGTGTACACTCTACAGTTGAGGAAAACAGGGCTCATGACATTTGAGTAACTTCTGGAAAGTCTTCCCTCGACTAAGTCAATGGGCTTCAGACTCAGGTCAATGTGAGAGCCCACTTTTATGGTATTTCCAGTTGATTTTCAGCTCCCTTGTGTCCAGGACAAGGAGGACCTCCTATAGGAGGTTCCAGGCGAGAAAGCCAGTTGTAGATTCCAGCGGGCTGTGGAATTGCTAGTTATTGTTTTTGTTTTTGTTTTTACCAGAGAGAAAGTCTGCACCTGTACAGACTTTCTTACAGAGAGAGAGCTGGCTTTCAATGCCTGATGGTTTTTTTGTGTGTTTTTTTTGAGTTGGAGTCTCACTCTGTCATCCAGGCTGGAGTGCAGTGGCATGCTCACGGCCACCGCAGCCTCAACCTGCTGGGCTCTGGCGATCCTTCTGCCCCAGCCTTCCAAGTAGCCGAAACCGCAGGCACGTGCTACCACACCCGGCATATTTTTTATTTATTGTAGAGACAAAGTCTTGCCAAGTTGCCTGGGCTGGTCTCGAACCTGCAGGTTCAGGCACTCGCCTCAGCCTCCCAAAGTGCTGGGATTATAGGCTGAGCCACCGAGCCTGGCCCCTGCCTGATGTTTTTTGCCACCTTTCCAGATGATGACGAACTATAGCACGGACCACCCCTACCTGGTCTTCTTGGCAGTGTCTTTTTTCTCCTCCTCCCACCCCATGCTTATACCAGTTGGTTCATGGTCTCCACTATGAGATGAGGAATAAACAGCGGGATATAAGCCTCCCCTCCTGGCGAGTCCCAGAGCTAAAGTAACATGTTCAAACACCCTGTCATTATTATTACTGATGATAATAAGAGAAATAATGAGCAAGAATTGCTTTTATTAAATAAATCAGGAAAACACACTTTGCAACCAGTTCCAGGGACACGTCAAGGGCTCTCTAAGGGCCTGGGCGGTGTTGGGACATGCGTTGCCCTCCCTTACAGGTGAGTTTCTCCACAATTACTTGTCTCTCCATGGCAGGTTAGGACTCATCTTCTAAATATATAATAACATAAATGGGTTTTCTGTTTATCAACGATTACATTATAAGTGTGCATTTCCTCCCTATAAATCCCCCTTTTTAATAGGTGTGTTTTGGAAATGATACCATAATTGTAGCCATTTGAACACTAACATATTTAACCTTCGTCTGTTGCAATTTTTTTCAGTATCGGAATAAGTAGGGTGCCCTCAGCTTCCTTAGCTCTGCAACCTTGTGCAGGGTTAATCTCAGGATTCTGCCATGCCAACGTGCACTAAAGGCGCCCGATAAGTCCTTTTTATTTTTATTTTTTTTGAGTTGGAGTCTCACTCTGTCACCCAGACTGGAGTGAAGTGGCCGCTCCCAGCCACCGCAGCCTCGACCTGCTGGGCTCCGGCGATCCTTCCTCCTCAACCTTCCAAGTAGCTGGAACTACAGGCGTGCACTACCACGCCCGGCTCATTTTTTATTTATTGTATAGATGAGGTCTCGCCAAGTTGCCCAGGCGGGTCTCGAACACACGGGCTCAGGCAATCCACTCACCTCAGCCTCCCAAGGCGTGGGATTACAGGCTGAACCACCGAACCCAGCTCCTTTTCATTTTTTTGAGCCAGAGTCTCACTCTGTCACCCAGACTGAAGTGCAGTGTAACACTCATGGCCACCGCAGCCTCGACCTGCTGGGCTCAGGTGATCCTTCTGCCTCAACCTTCCAAGTAGCTGGAATCACAGGCATGTGCCACCACACCCAGCTAATTTTGGGGTTTATTGTAGAGATGAGGTCTCACCAAGTTGCTCAGGCTGGCCTTGGACCTCTGGGATCAGGCAATCTTCTTGTCTCCACCTCCCAAAGTGCTGGGATTATAGGTGTGAGCCACCCTGTCCAGCCAAAAAGTGCTTTTTGAATGAATAAATAACAACAGAGATCTGCTAGGCTGTCTCCATCACCCCCTTGCTTCCTAATAGGGCTATAGCTGGAGCCATCCTAGATGGTTCAGGGTATAGAGTTTGAGAGTAAAATATGTCAGTCAGTGGGATTCAATATGTTTGTTAAGTGGCACACAGAGTCTTTGGTGTGCCTAGTGTATCTGGCACCTAGGGTCCTTATTTTTTATAACTCCTCCCTCTGTACCTCAAAATCATTTTCCATGATAATCATGTAATACTCATTATTTTCTTAAATAACATTTTAAAAGGTATAAACAGCAATATTAAAGATATTATCCAAATTTAGTAAAATGTTTTATGCTCAAACCCAACTGAACTGTGACCGAACAAAACATTCTACCTTGCAGTTCATGCTGTTTCACTGTTTTCGATTTTATTTTTTTATTTTTATTTTTTGAGACAGGTCTCGAACCGGCGGGCTCAAGCAATCCACTTGCCTCGGCCTCCCAAAGTGCTGGGATGACAGGCTGAGCCACCGAGCCTAGTCGTTTTAGATTTTAAACACAGATAAAAGCTCTAAGCCTTCACATACGATGACAGAATTAAAGTCACTCAAATTCTATGTCTTTGCCTTTATAATCACTATGCTATGCCTGTTTATTTCAAGCCAACAGTTGACATGCAAGACTACGGGAATCCACAGGGGCTGAAGACATGGGCTATACCTGGAAGAATGTTCCAGCTATTCTGAACCGTGATGTCATTCCAAATACACCGTAGTACCAGGGGCTTTTAGCTAAGTCTTTGAAGACGGGCTGGGTGGCTGGGAACAGGAGCTCTCCAGACTGGGAGTTCTCCAAATTAGCTGCCATATAGAATACAATGCTTATTAACAATAAGTAATGAAAGGGCAATCATATATGTAAGTAACTACATTATACATAATAATAAATAATAATAAATGTCCATATATCATTTAAGTCAATAAATAGCAATCACAACAACTATTTATGATTAAGACCAAGATAAGATTTGGCTCTCCGGTGGGGGCTGGGCTCGGTGGCTCAGCCTGTCATCCCACCACTTTGGGAGGCCGAGGCGAGTGAACTGCCTGAGCCTGAGGGTTCGAGACCTGCCCAGGCAACTTGGCGAGACCTCGTCTCTACAATAAATCGAAAAAAATTAACTGGGCATGGTAGTCCGCGCCTGTAGTTGCGGCTACTTGGAAGGCTGAGGCGGGAGGATCACTGGAGCCCAGCAGGTCAAGGCTGCGGTGACCGGGAGCATGCCACTGCCCTCCAGCCTGGGTGACGGAGTGAGACTCCAACTCAAAAAATAATAATAATAATAATTATATATCCATATGTCATGAAAGTCAATAAATAGTAATCACAACAACTATTTATGACTAAGACCAAGATAAGATTTGGCCCTCTGGTGGGGCAAGGGGTGATGCAGTATTTTGTCACTAATTTTGTCTAGAACTACAGGTGCATGGTGATAATAAAAGTCAGACCAATTTCGGCTTCACTCGTGTTTAAACCCCCTACAGACAATGCCCTCTGGCCCTGTGTCTCCGAGCAAGCAGTGGATCTCTGGGAAAACTCATCTTAAAGAAGCAGAAAGACATGTGTGATCTAGTTCCAAGGCTTAGAGGGAGGAACAGACATCTTGGCCCAACGTGGCCTTGGCTTCTCCTGCTGTTCACGTGGGTCTTCCAGTCCGGGTCCCTCTGGACTCAGGTCTGAGTCCTGCAGGCTCGAGGTGGCGATGACAGGAAGAAGCATCGATTAACCCTCTGGGATTTTAGGGTAAAACTAACTCGGTTTGGGGTCCTCACCCACAGAGCATTACCCCAAAGGAACAGGGATCTCCTTGCCCTCTTTCACTGTGGAATACCATGTGACTGAGGGACCTGCCGTGCGTAGCAGGACCCAGTACCCAGCAGAGGATGACAGCCAGGAGACAAGAGGACATGGGCAGAGCCCAGTAGGAGCTGACCCAGTAGAGACCCCACAGGCACGCCCAGTGAAACACTGGTTACACCTATAATTACAACATGAAGCAGTCTTGCCGTTCAATGGGAACTTTCACAGACATTATCTCGTTTCGGCCTCCCAACAGTTCCGTAGGCGGATACCACCGTGATCAGCCCAATTTTATAGTTTAGAAATGTAGATCGAGAGAGGATAATCAACTCTCCCAAGAGCACAAATATTTGAATCCAGTTCTTTTTAAGTTTGTGTTTTTCTGAGTGGATCCTGTGGCCTTGAGCAAGACTGACAAAGAAGAGACCATGAAACAGTCACTCAAAATTCTGATATTACACAGTTTGTATGTAACCTCATATACCAGAAGTGAAAAACGAAGGACTTTTAAAAAATATTTGTTAGCCGGGCTTGGTGGCTCAGCCTGTAATCCTGCACTTTGGGAGGCTGAGGTGAGTGGATTGCCTGAGCCCGCAGGTTTGAGACCCGCCTGGGCAACTTGGCGAGACCTCATCTCTACAATAAATCAAAAAATTAGCCAGATGTGGCGGTGCGCGCCTGTAGTTCCAGCTACTTGGAAGATTGAGGCAGAAGGATCACCTAAGCCCGGCAGGTCGAGGCTGCGGTGGCCATGCGAGCGCCACTGCACTCCAGCCTGGACAATAGAGTGAGACTCTGACTCAAAAAATAATCATAATAAAAATAAGTAAATATTGCCAGGCGTGGTAGCGCACGCCTGTAGTTCCAGTTCCTTGGAAGGCTGAGGCGGAAGGATCGCCAGAGCCCAGCA